>NW_010272235.1:651-1884 GCF_000690775.1 Eurypyga helias
GGGGAAATCATATCAAAATGTCATCGCTTCACATGCGGAAACTGCTTGTCTGAGGGTGGCATTTTTAGGCTGACACGAGCATTTCCAGCCTCACCATCCCCTTGCCCCGCGGAGGTGCTGAGCTCCAGGGCCCCGCAGTGCCCTGGCCAGGGGTAGGGGCAGAGTCCCCCGGGGCAGTGCCTGGACTGGGGGAGCTGCAGCCAAACCTTGGAAGAGCCAAGCCCTCGGGGCCGTGCGCCAGCACGCTCTGCCACTGATGCTGCTGAGGTGGCTGCAAAAAATCCGGGGGCGTTTCTGCCCCCCCCCTGCAGTCCCCAAGGTCCGAGCATTGCTGGGGCTGCAGATCCGCGCTGCTCGGCCAGTTAGCCAAGCCTCTCCAAGGAACTAGCTACGGAGGGAGCCTTCCTCCCACATGCTCCAGGGAGAACCCTCCTCCTCCTCTCCAGCCAGGAGGACATGGCTCACAGCTGTGTGGCAGGCAGAGGCCTGACTTAACCCCTTATTACCATGGCCCCTCGCAGCTCTCCTCTCAAAGGCGCACCTCTAATGCAGCCCCGGGAGTGGGGATTTCTCCCAGCCTTTCGCTCTTGGGCTCTCTGCTGCCTGTGTCCAGTTAAGTGAAAATCTGCCTTGCTGGCTCATAGTGGGGTGACTGCTGTGGGCTTTGCTAGCTGGCAAGGATGCTCATAAGCAGGATGAATCCCTGAGAGGAGGTAGGAACAAGGTGTGTCGGGAGGAACAAGCCGTTAGGAACACGGACCCCAGGAGTTCCCAGCTCCCACCATCATTTTCTGCTTGTGATAACGGGGTTGTAGCTCCAAGCAGGAGTGGGACCCACCTGGGCATGGACCTGGGGAGTTGTGAGGCAGCATGAAGCAGCACTGGCAGCATGCTCAAAGCTCCCTTTGTGCCCAGAGGTCTCCAGCTAATCCCTCTCCATCACAGCCACATGCCTGGCAATGTGGTGAGCAAACGTCCCTCGCGTTGTTCCTTGAAGTGATCATTATAGACTGACGTAAGGAGAGAAACTGGCAGGCTAAGATGCGCTCACAGAAATATCCCCTCCAAGGTCAGTTTAAGTGAGTCTCCATGAGCGCTGCGTGGGAGAGCTCATGTCCGCTCCGTGCCACAGCCAGTATGAAGGTGGCCTCTGCTGCTCCTCTCCCGCCACCTCATCTTGGCCCCTGTCAAGGTGTCACAACCCCAGCCGTGCTCCTGGGCACCCCCTCACCA
>NW_010272236.1:0-4320 GCF_000690775.1 Eurypyga helias
CCGCTCCCAGGCCCCACATCCCCCTCCCCTCATCCTTCACCCCCTCCCCATCCTCCCCTCACCTCGCATCCTTCATCCTCCCCCCAGCCTTTTTATAGGAGAAAACAGACTAAGTACGCAAAAATTTGGGTGCCAGCAAGACATCCTTCCCTTGACTGTGGATTTCTCCATCCCCTGCTTCGCAACTCAAGGCAGAACACCTTGTTCCCAACTTGCAAAGAGCTCCGGCGCCGTGACGCCCTGCAAACAGACTTGCTCACGGTTTTCCAGCATCGCTTGTCAGCGCTTGCTATTTGCAGCTTATAACCCCCTTTCCCCCAAGACGACGGATTTCTCGCTGCGGATGGGGAAAAATGAAGGTGGTTAAGCGGTGAGCTGGGGCCTTGGCAGCGTGGATGGGGCTGGAGAGGTGTCCCAGCCACATAAAGCTCGTGGCTGTCTCTATCGCATGGGGGTAAAAATGGTGGTGATCAAAAAAAAAAAAAATCCCCCCTCCCATAAATGCGTTTTTCAGGATCTAAAAAGCACCTTCAGCGATGCCGTGGGATGCACCACCCTGGCAGCTAATTCATCCATGGCTTTCCCTTCCCTCCCTCCACCCTCCTCCCCTGGTTCCCCCAGGGCTGGGTGTCTCCCTAAGGACAATGTCCCCATGACGTCCCCACTGTCACCTGGCTTTCAGGAGGGGATTCTGGGAAGACCCACGTATTCCATCGCCTCTCAGTGTGGTAGGAGGTGGTCCTCAGGCTGGTGATGTCGAGCGTCTCGCAAGTGAAGGAGGTATTTTGAAGCACCCACACTAGGGTGCCCTGTTGTGCCCATCACCCTGGCTTCTGGGCCTGGTGGTACCAAGGGAAGTGCTGACAGGACCCCAAGGCCAGGCGGGACATGGTCAGACCCAAAATGCAAAAATTAGTGAGCTCCATGTGCCTCCTACCCCTAAAACCACCCAAAATACGTGATTCCACCATGGGGGACCTCAGTGGAGTGTCACTGGATGTCGCTGCCAGAGCCCACGCTGTCCCTGCAGCCTTTTTGGGACCTGCTTATTTTTTTCCCCTCAAAGCTGTATTGCAGTTAAATTTTGGCCGGCCACCTCGTCCCATGGGTACTACCCAGGCACGGGGTGGTGTGATGGAGCAGGGCTCCTCCATGCCTCCCTGGAGCTGGGTGGGCACCCACCGACCAAGCTGAACTTCTCCAAATCTGAATATTTTGCGCCCTCTCCTGGGTCCGGATGGCGTGGCCTGCCATTTCCCACCTTGTCACCCTTCCTTTTGTCTGGGAGGAGCTGGGGACACCAGGCTGGGATCGTCCCACCGGACACAATTCCCCCAGCATTATGCCCTTCCATTGCAGGACCCCAAAAATACGTCAGAGGAGATTTTGGCATGGATGAGCTCCAGCCAAAGGAATCCCCAGGGTTGGTTCTACCTCCTCCATCACTTCCTGTGCTCCAACCCAAAGCCGTTGGCACCGTGCATGGTCGTCCCCAACAGCACATGGCCACTGCTCCTGTGAAACCAGGTGGCTTGAGGATCACAGGATCCCTCTCCATTCCATCCCACCGTGATGCTGAAGTCTTTCAGCATCACCCAAGACCTGACGACCACCCTGGGCACCCTCCTCATCCTCGCTACAGCAGGGAGTCACGTGGAGACAACCATCCCTGGATGCTGGCAATGTCTTTGGGTGGCCGGGTACCTGCGGAAGATGCCGTGCGCTTGCAGGGAGTGAGTTGGGATGAAGCTGCACGCTTGGCCGCTGCAGGAGGGATGCTCATCGGAGCAAAATTGCTTAAAGCAACTTAGACATGATTATTATGCACTGTTAACTTGAGAGAAATGCAGTTATCCCTATATATACATACATATGTATACTATATATACATACATGCCCTGTATAGGTATATATAGTGTATTCGGGGCGGAGAACATCTGTGCCACGTAGCCTGTGCTGGGCTCCAAACCTCCCTCTACGTGGCTGTTATTATCTGCACGTATATATCGTGGGTGTATATATGTGTACATATCCATCTGAAAAAGGGAGCAAAGTTTATTCTATACATCCTGTATGTTAAAGAAGACTCGCAGCGTGATTAGTGGTACATCCACCCTGTGCCGTGTAAGCAAATTCCTCTTTGCTGGCAGTAAGCAGCATCCTGCCAGAGGCTGCAGGAACAAAGCTCCAGCCCCAACCCACTGTGGGGGTGGTGGAGAGGCCAAGCCGATGGTGAAATGACACGGCCGGGGACACCGAGTAGCTTGGTGGCATGGGTGTCCTGACTTCTGGCATTGTGTCCGGGTGTGCCAGCTCTGATTGTAGTGGATCCTGGGTAGGAGGTGACAGCAGGATGCTGAGCATCCCTGGATGGGCCAGATTTGGGGATACTGGGGTAAGCTGGGAATGGGACCTGGATGATGCTGAAGGTCCCCAGGTAGGTGACCTACAGCTGACTTGTGTCTAACCCAGCCCGTGGTCATGACTGGAACTCCAGCATGCGTGTCCCAGTTTCCCTTATGTCCCCCTTCCCAGCTCTCAGTCTGGCCAGCAATGCTCTCACACCATTTGGTACCAGTGGGACCATGACTCTTACTGGTCCAGCCCCTTTCTGATAACTGGGGGGTAGGGATGTCCCAGTATTATCCCCCAAAATGTCCGTGACTCTGATCTTGAGCTGAAGAAACACACAGTCCCATATACCCCACACAGGTATGAGCTGAGCCAAACCCTCCCCCACCTTTGCATGGTCCATCAGGGAAGCTTTGAACAAGAACGGGGAGAAACCGCCCCCTCCCAGAAGCTCACCCTGAGCCAGGGACCATGTCCTTCATGGTCCCACTGTGTTCTCCATGGTCCCACAAGTGTTTTTTTATTGCATTGGTGGCTTGGACACCAAGGAAACCTGTCGCTAAGCTGCTCAAACCGAGTGACCAAGCCAGAAAGAGGACACTGACTCTGTGCCTTGATGGGGTTAATACTGTGCTGCTGCAGGCTGGAGATGGGATGAAAGTGCTGAAAGCTTGGGAGATGCCATCCTCCTGTCCTCCACACATGCCCAGCTGAAGTCATCTCTACTCCGTGGAGCTTAAAGCCCAAATTGCTCCGTGCCCTGGTGACACCAACGTGGCCCTCATCCTCACCTAGGAGCCGTAGGTAACGCAATGGTCGTGCCGCCACTTGGAGCTCACCTTGTCGAGGAGGTAACGGGTGCTCTCACGAAACTTGCGTTTGGTGAAGTAGAAGAGGATGGGGTCGAGGACACTGTTCATGCTGGCAAAGGGACGCGTGCACTTGTAGGCGATGGCAAACGCCTGCAGAGTCAGGCAGGGCAGGTCAGGTGAGGAACGGACGATCAGGTAGATGGTCTTGGTGAGGTGGAAGGGGAAAAAGCTGATGGAGAAGACGATGACTACGATGATGATCATACGCACAGCTTTGTCCTTCCTCTTGTGCACTGCCAAGCCCATCAGCTCATCCTTCTGGCACAGGATCCGGGCCATGCTGCAGTAGCAGGCAAGGATGGCCATGAAGGGCAGCAGGAAGCCGGTGACAGTGAGGGTGATGCCATAAGGGAAGTAGGCAGCGGAGCGATCCGGTGGGCTCAGGTCATAGCAGACAGTGCGGTTCCGTTGGGTGCCGGTGGAAGCGAAGACGAAGGTGGGTAGGCACTGGGCAATGACGATGAACCACACCGCGGCACACCCCAGCCACGTCAGCTTCTTCCCCTTCTTCTTGTGCCATGAGGCCAAGGGGTGGCAGATGCCCAGGTACCGCTGGCCACTGATGCAGGTGAGGAAGAGGATGCTGCCGTGTAAGTTGGTGTAGAACTGGAAGCGGACAAATTTGCAGGTGAAGTCCCCAAAAGGCCAATAATCCTTCTGGGTGTAGTTATAGATGAGAAGTGGGAGGGAGCAGACGTAGAGCAGGTCGGCCACAGCCAGATTCAACATGTAGATCATGGTGCGGCTGAGCGCCTTACGGGCCACCCAGATCTGCCCGATGACCACAGCGTTCAAGGGCAACCCCACCATGAACACCACCGAGTAGACCAGGGGCAGCAGGACCTGCTTGAACTCCTCGTGAAAGGTGCATGAGTTCCTCCTGGCCCCCATGACATCTGTCAAGTTGGCCATGGTGGTTGTCCTCCCTGTCGATACCCTCTCTGCTGGTGTGGCTCCTCAGCAGCACCTGCAAGTGACAAAGGGGACAGTTGGTGACTTGGCCACGTGGTGTCACACTCACCCTAGCAAGATGAACCTTGACCAGTCTGTGCAACCCCATAGCCCCATCCTCCTGGGTCAGGGCAACTCCTGGTGT
>NW_010272237.1:0-627 GCF_000690775.1 Eurypyga helias
TCTTTTGCGTACAAAGCTGTTGGTGTGCAAAGATCACTGAAACTCAGTGAAAAAAATCACTGAAACAGCAGCCTTATTCAGACCTAAAGCACTGACTTACATAACGTTTGGTATCTAAATTGCTTTGATTTGCTCTGCACAGTGTATTTTTGGTTTCGGCAGCACGCTGTGTGCAGTATGACCTGCTTCTTTTGTCCTCCCACTTAGTGCAGGGCTCAGACGGTCTCCGGAGCAAAAAGAGGATGGGGGATCTTCCAACTCTTTTCAGTCTACCTTGTGATTCTGCCTGAGGAGAGACGTGGGAGAATCACTGCAAGGTCTTTGCATTCTCGTGTGTGGTGCAAGGGTCTTGTACGGGTGGTCTGCAGCGGTGGGAGCTTTGCGTTTCAGGAAGTGTCTCCAGCATAGCGTTGATGCAGGACAACACTGAAGCAGCTTTCCAATGCAGAGGGATGTTTTCCCATCACAGATTGCATTTGCTTGTGAATAGCCACTCCAAGTACCATGTAAAATCTCATAGTGACCATTTTCTGTTTAGTTGGATTTTTCCTGCTTGTTTGGATCTTTATTCTCCTCCTGTTGTGAACTGCCTTTCCTTGTCTTTTACACTGAAGATGATGTTGCAGC
>NW_010272237.1:682-8799 GCF_000690775.1 Eurypyga helias
CCCCTCCCCCTTCCCTTTTTCCCATCTCCACTCTTCTTTTCTCCCTATGTGTGACCAGACTCAGACGCAGTTGGAGCATGCCCGAATACGGGAGCTCGAGCAGAGCCTGCTGTTTGAGAAGGCACAGGCTGAGAAACTCCTCAGAGAATTAGAGGACACCAGGGTAATCGACCCCCACTTGCCCTGCCTGCAGAACAACGCGCTTGCCCCCTGCGTTGATGCTCATGATGCCTTGCTTTGGGTTTCTTTTTTTTTTGGTTCGTGGGTTTGGTTGGGTTTGGCTTGAATTTAGGCTTCCCTGATTATTTTTTTTCTTTGCTCTTTCTCCTGGAAATGGTAGTACAATATAATTTCTAGCTTTGCTTCTTGTGTGGGGACTTGTTTCTCAGATTGAGTTTGCTTCTCTGCCCCATGCCACCATTTGACACGAGCTCTTCACAATTCATCTTTCAATTAACATGCCCAAATAATATCTGCACCCTGCACAATTCATTCTGCCTTGAGGCTCCCCCAGGCTGTGGTAGAAAATAACATTGCAATCAGCATTCCCTTTGTCCTCCCTCCAGCTGTGGGAGCTGCCACCTGAAGTGGAAGATACTGGTGAGTGCAGGTGGACCAGCTCTGATCCTTGGCCATGCCTGCAGCAGGGCAGGCTGCCTGGATGGGGGATGCACCTGATCCCAAAAGCAGCCAGATGTGGAAAGGGCTTTTTCATGCTGGTGTGGTGTGGGAAGTGGCAAGCTTGCCTACAGTGGGCTTGCTCCTGGCCAATGGGTTTGTTAGAGCTCTGGAAAGCACACACGTGAGGTTCTCCAAAGGGGCTGAATGGTTTGAATGCCCCTGTGCCCATCTAAAATAAAAACTGCCCAGCCTCCTGGGCTGAGGCTTAGTGGCGAAAATGGCAATGGAGTTGAACTGGAGTTGATCGCTTGTGAGTTTGCACTGCAAGATCTGCTTGGGTTCCTTGTTTCTTCTGCCTTTTTCTAGTATCTCATCTAGTCAAACCTCTTCTCCGTCCATAGCTGCAGCACCCTGAACTCCCTGTGGCTGGCAGGTAGTTCAGCCCTGTTCGGTTACACTCGGATCGTAAGGCATTGATCCATAGCCCTTATGCTCTATGTTAACCATGCCCAGATTTATTGTCTTGCATCCTCTAGCCTTCTAAGTTATTTTTACTTTGCTAATGAACTCTAACAAGTACTCATGTGTAAAAATCCCTTTTCCTTTTTACACCAGGGTAAACAAATTACGATGCAGAAGAGGTCTGCAGGCTGAGGATTGCTGAGCAATAAAGGAAACATGATATGCTTAATGCTGGTTTCAATGCTTGTGATACTCCTGCATGTGCAGTCACATTTCCTCTGTGCATCATCTGGCAAGATGCCTCGTCTGGAAATATAATGCCCTGTCAGGACATTATTTTTCATAAACCGCTGTTGCTCTCTAGTGAATTTCAAGGGTTGTTTCCAAGATGTGTGTTTCTCTGTGGAAAACGAGAGGTTCATATTAGAAAAAACGAATTGCAATTGGCATGATGACATAACTGTTAGTGTTCTCGGTGGTAGTTACCCTGGTGCAAAACTACTCAAACCAGAGGGTGCTGGGTATTCTTCTGTTGTTTATTTGAACTGTGACTAATGTACTTTGGATTTACTTCCACTGGAGCACACTTAATCAAAGGAAGGATGTAGCGATGGGAGGTGGGGGCTGACTTTGTCTTCTCTGTCATGTTGCAGTTAACCACGGTAGCAGAGAAGTCCCGAATCCTGCAGCTGGAGGAGGAGCTGAGCCTCAGGCGCAGTGAGGTGGATGAACTTCGGCAGTGCCTCAGGAGCTCTCACCAAGCAGAGACCCCTGAGCACAACCTTGGCTTGCAGTCAGAGGCTCTTCGTCTACGAGACCAATTGCTGTCTGCCAACAAGGAGCATCAGAAGGAGAGCAGCCAGCTCAAGGAGAGATACGAGAAGACATTAAAGAAGTACCAGCAGGAGATGGAGAAGCTGAAAGCTGTCAATGAGAAGTATTCCCAAGAAATTGTTGACCTAAAGCATAAAGTTCAGCAAGCCACTAATGAGAACATGGGGCTTATGGACAACTGGAAGTCCAAGTTGGACACGTTAGCTTCTGACCACCAGAAGTCTCTGGAGGACCTCAAAGCCACGCTGAACACTGGCCCCGACAGCCAGCACAAGGAGATCGTGGAGCTGAAGGCAGTGGTGGAGAGTATAAAGATGGAGCACCAGCTTGAGCTGGAGAACCTGAAAGCAAAGCATGACATTGAGACGGCTGTTCATATAAAGGAGAAAGAGAGCCTCAAACTCAAGTTGCAGGAGGCTGTGGATGAAGTGGAAAAAAGCAACAGCAACTGGAAAATGCAACTGGAAACCAAAAGCAATCAGCACCTTCTTGAGCTCCAAGATGTGAAGGACAAATGTCGAGATGCTGAGCTGAGGGTGCATGAACTGGAGAAACTTCATGGTGAATATAAAGATCAGACGCAAGCGATAGCTTTCTTGAAAGAACAGATTTCTTTGGCGGAGAAGAAGATGTTGGACTATGAAACAATGCAGAAAACAGAAGCCCAGAGCAAACAGGAGATCCACAGATTGCAGGAAAAAGTGCTTGTCTTAGAGAACAAGCTGCAGTCCACGGAGGCCCTGCATCCTTCTCAGCATGCAAATGTATGACTTCTGGGTCATTCTGCTTGTTTATCGCTGTTAGTAACCCTTCCTAGGGGCAGCCATCCGCTGCTGCCTTGTGCAACTTTCTATGGCTTCTATGCCTTGGAGTATCTGATGTTGTTACCTTCCACTGATGGTGCTTTTTCTGCACTGCTTCTCCATGCAGGAGGTGTCTTCCTACTCTTGAAAGCCAGTACAGTGACACAATTAAAAATAGGAATTGAGTGAAGCAAGTGGGCTACATCTGGGCTCAAAGGCACACGAGTGCTCTGGCAGCAGAAGAGGACTGTGGTAGTTTGTCGGGGTGGGCTCTCATCCTGAGCAAGCAGCATTCTTAGCTGAAAAAGCATCATTTCCACAATATAGCTGTTATCCTCAAACGAGCTGCAGCAGCCTTAGTGAGTTATTGAGCAAGACCTGTTAGGGGTAGGGGGAAGAAGAGGCATTGCCCATGCTGAGGTGGAGCACGTTGCTTGCTCAGCACATGCAGCATGGTTTGGGAGCCTTGGTTAGGGGGCTGAGCTGGTGGCATTGGGGGGGAGGTGCGTGGCAGAAGTGGTGGTGAGGCTTCACAGCATGTATGAGACAGGGAAATGCTGCCTCTGAGGTTTGTAATGGAAGAGCTGCTAGCAAGGGCCAGGATGGTACCAGGCTGGGGAAATAAAATGCCTGATTGCATACAAGTCCAGAGCCTCCCAGGGAAGTTTAGTGTAAGACCAGTAATAATATGAAGAAACCAATTTTCTGTGGCCTTTGTGTCTTTTTAAGTTGTCCTCATCTCTTTTCTTTTTTTACTGTTTGTCACAGGATGCCATCCTGTCTTTGTGTGTGGCACAGACATGTGGCTGGTTTTGCCATAGAGTGAGGGGGGCAGATTGCTGTTCATGTCTCTAGGCTGGACCACTGTTCATGTTTTGGATTTTGCATGAAAAATGAGCAAAATCCAACCTGCTGCTTGTCCACAAAATGTGCACGTTTTAAGAATACTCATTTGCAGTCTAGCACTGGCAGCGTAGTCACCGTTCCAGCCTGTGGTGCCAGTGAAAAGAACACGATGCCTGTGTTTAATTTGCCAACATGAATGGCCTCATTGCAATTGGTTGCACCTCTAGGCAGCAGAGTCAAGTGCATGATTTACTGTTGGCCAAGTCAGAGCTTTGTGCCTGCGCAAAGGCATGCTCAACTGGACAGGAGATGCGAAAGCCTGAGGAATGTACAGCATTAATGGTGCTTTAAGGTTTGCTCAACATCTTTCATCTAGTAAAGACAGTCATGAAGAATAAGTACAGCCAGGGCCCTGGGAAAAGTGAGTTGTTATTACAACATGTCACATGTTTATAGCTGATATTCAAACAGGAATGGATGTCATGGAAGCTGGAGGCTTGTTCCAGAGCCCTTTAAATAAGTGAGGACTCTGGGTAACATTGATATTGGATTAGAACCAGGGAGTCTTGAAATAATTACTTTAACTATGTGTTGATTAAAATCAGGAAAATGTGAGAAGAAATGCATGGGTTAAAGTCTGAGTGTCATAGGGCAAATTCTGTTTTTAAATGTCTTGGATAATTAAATTTTGACTGCAGTATTGACTATCCAAATATTTTAAACAAATGTGTCTTGTCACCATCAACATGCTGTCTTCCTAGGCCTTCAAGTGAGAGCTGCAACTGTGCTTCCAAAGAGCAGTCAGTACTTTTTCCACACCAGAAGTAACTCGGGCAGTGTGTATTCCCCCTTTGGGTGTGCTGCAGCTTCTGTTCAAGAAGTGTCCTGCAGCCCACCCAAGCTCTTGGGGCTGACCTTGGGGCTTTCAGCAGTGGTGGCCACAGCAGCTGCTGGATCCGGGGTGTGTGCTGAGGTACTGCCGAAGGATGCTGGATGTGAAGAGGCTTGAAGGGCTAAACTGTGGCTTCTGCAGTGGAAGGCTTGGCTGTGAGCTCTGTGGTCTCTGGCTTTACACCACCTGTTGCAGTATAGATAAGAGGAGGGGAAAAAGGTGGAATCCTTTACATGGAAAAGCATTTGCTGTTTGTTATTTTTACTAATGTCTTCATTCTCATAATTATTACTTTATCAACTTCTTATTACTGTTTTCATAACTTCGGGCACAGTTAGATTCTTCAGCAGCTGAGAAACTTGTCTGACAGGTCTCAAGTTGAATGCTGAAGAGCGTTTGTACCTGAATATTTGCTGTGGTTAACCACGGGAGACTGGTCGGAAGGAGAGCAGCTCTGTGGTTGCTCTGCACAAACTCTGGGGGTGTGAAAGCTGGAACCAAAGCTTGTGGGGAAGGCCTGATCTCTTAACCTTCCCAAGTGAATCTCGTTGTGCTCAGCTTGCCTGTTGTGTGTAGGCACTCAGGTGGTACTGGTTAACCTTTTGTGGTGCCCAGCTGTAGGAGTGACTCCTCAAAAGCCTTTGTTTCCCTTAAGCAGGATGTAGAACCTCATAACTTGGGTACTGGATACACTTCTGCTTTGGATGAGGCTTTGTGGTTGGTACCTTTGCGTTGAATTTGTGGGTAAAGGCTATCTTATCTCATATTTCACATTTTTTTCAGATGATTGAAACTAATGATATTTCAGAAGAAAAGATAAAGATGAAGCAGACTATGGAAGGTATGACATTTTTTTGGTTTGTCTTGGAATACCCTGTTCCAGTGACCTTTTATTCCTCTTTTTCCTCTTGCAGGGGTGGCTGTCTGGATTAGGCTTACAAATCCATTTCATCTCTGATTTTGCTGGATGGTATTTGTTGTCTAGCTTTTTTTTTTTCCCTCTAATCTGGCTGAGCATATGCAGGGGTGGATGTTTTTACTAGTTACACACTCACCATGCAGATGGTGCAGACTGGGGACAGATCTGGGGAAATGGGTGCACTTCCATCCCTTCACTGATACTTTTTTTTTAGAGCAGGTAAAATCCAGACATAAAACATAACTTGTTCATAGGAGAGGGCTGCTAATAGTACATATTAATGTGACTAGCTTCAAATAATGGGAGTTCACTTTTTTAAGCTTACTATAAATCAAATCCATCCTTCTAACAAAACATAGTATTTATGCACCCCACCTGCAGTTTTGTGTCCAGCTCTGGGGCCCTCAGTATAGGAAGGATATTGACTGGTTGGAGCGAGTCCAGAGGAGGCCATGGAGATGCTCCAAGGGCTGGAACCCCTCTGCTATGGGGACAGGCTGGGAGAGTTGGGGGTGTCCAGCCTGGAGAAGGGAAGGCTCCAGGGAGATCTTCCAGTACCTGAAGGAGCTGATAAGAAAGCTGGGGGGAACTTTTTACAAGGACAGGGAGTGACAGAACACGGGTTAACAAGTTTAAATTGAAAGTGGGGAGATTTAGATTAGGTATCAAGAAAAAATTCTTCCCGGCGAGGGTGGGGAAGCACTGGCACAGGTTGCCCAGAGAAGCTGTGGATGCCCCATCGCTGGAAGTGTTCAAGGCCAGGCTGGATGAGGCTTGGAGCAATCTGGGTTGGGGCTAGATGGTCTTTAAGGTCCCTTCCAACCCAAACCGTACTATGAAGTTCTAAAACTTGTATAAAGTGGCTTTGAAAATGATTTACACTCTGCATAAGCTGTAACCCCTAGTCTGAGCAGCAGCAGACCTGGTAAGATCAGAGTTGGATGGCCCAGATAGTCTCAGTTTGGAGCAATGTCCTACCACATCTGGTGAGTGGAATGTGCTTTTGGGTGTCTGTGAAGGGTTCGGGGCTGTTCGAAGGCAAGTAAGGTGCCAGTTCATGTCTTCCCTTGTTTGCTCTTAAGAGGCTCATTTCTTCATTCCTCTTCAGGGACAGTTTCTTTAGCAGAAAATGTTATCTGTGTAGGTCACAAAGGTGACCTCTGCACAACTAACTTGTCGCCTCTCTTTTCAAATGGCATTTGGCTTATGATGGCATAGCTTTTTCTCTATTATACATCTCTAAGGACTCTGTTCTCTGCAAAGCCCTTGTTATAATCCTGCTGAGGATATAGCAATCTAAACAGAGGTTAGATTTTGAGGTACCCAGCAAAACTGGGGACTTTTGCTTTGAACTTCACTTAGTAGAAACTTTAGTTTGAGTGTCTCTCCAGCTGTTTGCGGATTCAGACAGGTGTTTTGTCATCTTTCCATCTGCCCTCACTGCTAGCTAGGCTTTGTCCATCAGCCTCATCCCTGTGTTTGCAGGTACAGGATTAAGTGTATGTTACATCAAAGTTTACACTGATCAGCAGGTAATTTCTGCCTAGGGAGGGTAGAAGGCAAATTGGTCCAGCAGCTACTGCTCTTAAAATGGCCACTCAGTCCATGTGCATGTTGTTTCCACACTGAATAAGCCATATATAGGATGTACTAAAAATAAAAAGTTCATTCTTGAACTACAGAAGTATCATAATTCAGATCTATGCTCTGAGTGTGGAAACGTATCAGTTCCAGAAACCATGTCTTTTTAAACTATCTGTCCTCCAGTGTAGGAGGTAACATAAAGAAATGTGCTGAAAGCTCCTGAATGGCAGTGAGATGCAGTGAGAAACACCCGCTGCTGTTTTGTTAGTGGAGGGTACCACCACCTCGCCTGTTGCACCACAACCCGTACACTTGATAACCTTCACTATTTGCACAAAGCATTTTCCACGCTTCTAATCTGTGTCTTTTCATACTCGCACAGACCTCCAAGACAAGCTGAGTAAAAGAGACAAAGAGGTGTCATCGCTGGTGTCCCAGACTGAAACTCTAAGGGCCCAAGTAAGTGGTAAGTTTCCCTAATCCGATGCTGGTGGGAACTAGGTGTTTCCCTGCTCATCCTCTGTACTGGTGTTAAACATGGGGCAGGTATAGAACGTGATGGTGGCTGTCTGTTAGTCGATACTCGTGGTAAAAATTTGTTCAGGACTCCTGACCTCTCTTGAGAAGGTGAATATAAACTCTGCAGAAGATAGTTGTATCCTGTGAGAAGGGGGTTTTGGGCACATTGAATGTCAAAAGCTGAAAGATGCAGAAACAAATGGAGCCGGGCTTGTTGTGTCTGAGATCTCCCTTTAAATAGGGCTAGATCCAGAGCTAATCAGACCTGTGCTGTCGGGAGTGGGAATACACTCTGTCCAACCACCTGAATGGAAGAGGCAGAGAGGTGCAGGTTGGTCTCTTCTCCCAAGTGACAAATCGGGACAAGAGGAAATGGCCTCAAGTTGTGCCAGGGGAGGTTTAGATTGGGTATTGGGGAAGATTTCTTCACTGGAGGGGTTGTCAGACACTAAGATGGGCTGCCCAGGCAGATGGTAGAGTCACCATCCTGGGAGGTATTTGTAACATGTAGATGTGGTGCTTAGGAAAATGGTTTAGTAGTGGATTTGGTCATGTTAGGTTGATGGTTGGAGTTTGATCTTACGATCTTTTATCTTGGAAAAGACCTTTATGAATTGGGAAAAGGCAAAAAGCAGGA
>NW_010272237.1:8822-9098 GCF_000690775.1 Eurypyga helias
TGTATCCTCTGCTTCTTGTAGCTTTGGAAAATAAATGCAAAACAGCAGAGAAGAAGGCTGATTCAGTGTTAAAAGAAAAAAAGAGACTGGAAGGTGAACTAGAAGCCTTGACCAAGAAAACACACGATGCCTCTGGGCAACTGGTTGTGATCAGCCAGGAGCTACTCAAGAAGGAAAGGTCAGTCTGAAGGATGGAGCTGCAGAAAGGGCTGTGTGTGGGTGCGTTGGTGGTAAATTCCAGCACCCTGAAAAGAAATGTGAAGGCTGAAGTCCAGC
>NW_010272238.1:0-2085 GCF_000690775.1 Eurypyga helias
TAGCCAGAGTTAAACCACAACACTTGCTTACACTAGAAAGGTCATCCCTGTGCTGAGGACAAGAGCTGTGATCCGTGGATGAGAGCTGAATTTACCAAGAATCCCCTTTTTGTCCAGAAAACCAGGAACAAAGAGGAGGGCGTGCCCATTAAAGGTAACCTCTTGCTGTCACATGATGTTTGCGTTGAGCCCCGGAGCACTGCCAAGTGCTGGACTGTCCCGTGGGCATGAACACTTTAATCCTGCTACTGGAATGCGAAGAGTAGGCAAAGCTGTGTGCCTTGATGGCTTTTGGGTTTTAGCTGCTTTGCGTAAAGGCACAGCACAGTCTGTGGGTGTTGCGTTACTGGGTTGAGGGGTCTCGTTGGGCCTGCTGTGGGTTTGCGCTGTTTGTATCACGCGGAATGTGACGGACGGACTTGTGTCTCGCAGGTAATAAATTCTTAACTGGAGAAGGCACTCAGGTTCCTTGATGTAAATAAAGTTTTGTTTTGTTTTTCAAAACTACCCTAGACTTTGGAATGTAAAACCTACTCTTGTTTGACTAGTGGAAAACTGGAAAGGGTTCTCTTCTGGCTTGGGAAAGGCCTCCCAGAATCGATACTGAGGTTTTAGATCCAAAAGCTTAAGCTGGAAATAGCGTTGTGGATTCTTAACTCTGAGCAGAGCAGCGTCGTTCACATCGGCACTGCTGTGCCAGCAGCTGAGGGCGGAGATCAAGCAGGCGTGTGGTTTTTACCATATCATTTTATTCAACTTTAATATGGTTTCCATTATTAACTTCTAAAACAAAATGATTTCCAGTTTAGAAAACAATGCACTGACCACATAATTCCTTTTCCATTTTATACAGTTATACAAATATTCTAAATACACATTTTGTCAAGATGGTGGCAAATAAGATTTAACTGTACAGTACATAAGGAAAGAAAATATTTTAAGCATATTTAGAAGCAATAGAAATGTCTATACAAAACAAGCAAAAATGGAATAAAATTTTATATTTAAAGTATTGCAACAGTCCCACAGGTTTGTAACAAAAATGTCTTTGCACAGTTCCTCACAATGCCCCATTAATAGCTAAAGCAAGACAGCAATTTTTAGAAAATAATGTTTCAAAATGCTACACATGGTACTACTGTTTGCACAGTCTGATCAAAGTAACAATCTACTTGGAATCGAGCAAAACTTAAGAGGCGATATACCAACCAACTTTAAAATTATCCGTATAAAAGTCATTGCACATTGTTTTACTCAGTTGTTTGAAAAGTAAAAAAGTGTATTTACAAAATCTTTCGCAGACAAAATTATAAAGTGGATGAGGAATATATAAGTAACACGTCTTGGTACTGACAGTTCAAGAACACACACTAATGGTTTCATCGTTTTGAGAGGTTTTCAGTGCTCCTTCCTCCAGGAAGTAAACTTGACTTCTACTTGAAAATGGATTTACAAGATGTTACACATAGCTATTCCAACATCAGCATTATAAAACAGTATGTTAGAAACATGAAAGAAAGAAGAAATTTGTACATCTTAAAAAGTGAGCTCTTCATAGATTAACAAATTTTGGGGGTTTTCATTTTAATTTAGTTAGGATGAGCGTTCATTCTTCTCCAGATAACAAACCCAACAGTTAAAATGGAACTCCTGGACTAGATGAGGATTGAAAAAGCACCATGCATAATAGTCTTAGTGTGGTAAACACTGAAGGAAAAAAAAAAAAAAGATAGCACCTGGAATCCTGTAACACAGATCAGTTAAAACTGGTCAAGTAGCTGGCGAAGGTACGGTGCCTTTGACAGTTCTCTGCTCACTCTGGAGAGCTTGAAAAGCACTGGACAGTTGAGGGAGACGCACTGGATCTGTCGGTCAGAGCAGCCCGTACAGTTCTTGCATATCTGGAGTATGTACAAAACCAAGCAAAACACGTTATTTTAACTTAGCACAAGCAAGGCTCCCGCCGCCCGGGCCGACCAGCTCCCTGCCATCTGGTCGGCAGAATGGGCACAGCCCCGCAGCAGCCAGCTGTCCCCCAGCACGGAGGGGTGCGGAGCAGCTCCCTTCTCCGCTCCGGCCTCGCTC
>NW_010272239.1:0-6661 GCF_000690775.1 Eurypyga helias
CCGGCCAGGCTCCGCTGCCCGGAGCCCCGGAGCCTTTGCCCCGCAGGGTTCTGTCAGCCCGGGGCACCCCCTCACGGCCCTGTTGTGTTGGCCGGTCCGGGTGAGCCCGGCACTGGGGTCAGGCTCGGGCCTTCAGGCCTGCTCGGCCCTGGGCTGGTGTCTTGGGGTCCCTTCGCTTGTGAATCCACTGGCGACAGCACCATTGCCCTCAAACATCTCCCTTTGCTGCCTCCCCTGCCTGCCCTCACACCCCAGGAGGTGCTTACAGTAGTGTTTGGGGGTCATTTTATTTGATCAGCCCAAACATGAGCAGGCAAGGGCGCTGCCAGCAGGGTTTTGGTGACGCTGTTGCAGATCAGGGAAGAGGGCAGGAGTTGTTGCCCTTCCTTCCCAAAGTGGTGTGAGGGACATTATTCCTTGCCCGGCTAGGCAAAGGCAGGCCTTGGACTGCGTTCGTAGAATCACAGAACGGTTTGGGTTGGAAAGGACCATAAAGCCCACCCAGTTCCACCCCCCATGCCATGGGCAGGGACACCTTCCACTAGATCAGGTTGCTCCAAGCCTCATCCAGCCTGGCCTTGGACACTTCCAGGGATGGGGCATTGTGCAAGTGGTAACAGTGGAAAAGCTGAAAGAAGCAGTCTCAAGCAACCCAGTTTCTTCAATGATGTTCCACATTACATACTCCCAGTTTTAAGAACATGGTACTAGATCTCCTAACAGCAAACAAGTTCTTTAAATTTGAGGCTTTTATTAACATACACGGCCCCTCAAAAGTGCAGAGAAAGAGTGGGTTCTTCTTTCTCTCACATGAAAGCTTTGCAGGGCTGTTGTAAGACTTGCTCACTTTCATTTGCTACAGTTATTTTTCAAGGAAGTGACAGGTCTGGACTTAAAAGGAAAATCTAGCAACTGCTCTACGTGTCCTAACAGGGTTCTTTAATTAGGAAGAAAACAGACTGTGAGGTTACAGGCTTAATGTTTATGAATCGCTGAGTTCTGAAGTAAAGTAGGAAAAGAGTAAAATACCTGTTTGAAAGTAAGTGAATTATAAGGCTTTTATTCAGAGTAATTAATGATGGGGATACTTAAATTTTGAGAATTAAATGGGTCTCTGTATCCTTTTAGAAGTATTTCTTTCCCAAGACTCCATTCTGAAAGATTAATGTGTATCATCTCTACTAGCTTTGGCTTCACGTGTCCTGCAGTTTCTCTGCAGATCAGTTTTTAGACGCTTTTGTCTGCTTCACATTCGTAATTTTGTTCAAGGGTTTAATGGGTGTGTGTGTTTTCAGGCACCAAAGGATGTTTGTGGGGCTGATTGGAACTGCTCTGACATACATACCGGCAGTGCTGTGAAGTTCACTGTGCTCAGGTAGTTAAACAGAAAGAGCAAACAAATGTCTGTCCCTGCCCAAATTTGGTTGACGTTCACTATGTTGCAGCAGTGTGAGCATCTGAGCCACATGTTAGGGTGATATCTGTATTCAGAAGATGATCCAGCACCAGCAAACGTTGTTAGAGAGGGTGAAGATGATCTAATTTGCCTTGAAAACACTGTGTTACCTACAATGAGGTTACAGGTACCATCAAAAAAAAAAGCCTTTTCATATGCTCTCTTAACACACTGGTAACATTTTGTGTTCCACTTCCAATACCTGTTGAACCACTTCCAAACTCAGAATGTCCTAGTTCTGATGTTGATCTTAATCATTCATTATCCATAGCTAGGATCTGTCTGACGAAAAGTAGACAGGGATAGGACAGCCCCCTTCTGATTCCCCTTACTGTCAGTGGAGAGGAAAAGACACTCCTGTGCTGGGATTCAGCTCATCCTAAAGTAGATTTCCAAAGCAGGTCAGGTGAATTGTGCTTTGGAGTTTCCATCATCCCATTAAATAAAGGGACTTCACCATAATTAGTTCATCTCAGACAGATACCCTCCACCCCCCAGCCCCCGTCACTCCCTGAGCTTAGGTGGAAGTTGCCCTATGGCCACTGCTGAGATGTTCTTGGTCTGAGTGCCTGTTGTGCCTCTTACTTTTCTTATTTCTTGTCTTTATTATGACAACAGCTGTTTTTTAAACGGATGTTCTGAACCAGAAATGGCACATGTTTTTTAATAGCTGTAGGTCCATTTTATTGCTTAGATTTCCTCTCTGCTTTTTGAACCTCCAGCAGCCCTGAGCACTCTCATGCCGCTAGGAACCACACCTTTCAAAGCAGGGATGGGGCTTGCACACAAGCCTTATTGTTTCTAGTTCTTTGTTCAGCAACACTGTGACCTTGGGTGTTTCTGTGGGTAATTTATTTGTTAAGAAAACAGTGCATGCTTGGGAAACGTAGTTCTGTTACCTGTGAAAAGAAAGGGAGCTGCTGCTGGGCTTCCTCTTTTTCTCTTAAGTATTTAAGGCATGTACCTACACACTGGTTTAGCTTCACAGTTGCTCTACGTTAGATCTGAACTCAAGGAAACCTTGGTGGGAAATGGACAACTAAACATGCCGTGTTCTCTGTCATAATAAAGGTGACATCCCAGCTGCACCAGAAAAGAGGATGTTGGAGACAGAAGACTGAGTTGTACTTAATCTGGGCAATAAACCGTAGGAGCAGGTCAGCGCTTAACAAAGAAACATTCTTTTTCTTTTTCTCAAAGAAGGGGAAGTAGTTTGACATGAGCATTTGATAGGGAATTGGAATTCCTTCCAACTAAAAAGTTGTCCACTGTTCTTCACTTACCAACAATGATTCTTTAAAAAAGTTACCCAGCATGTTAGTGAGCTTGTTACTTGAGCTCTTAGTTCAGCAGCAAAGCAGTAATAAAATTATGTCCCTTTTTCCTTTCCACTTGTCCAAGTCAAAAATAAATGAGATATTTTGGAGTCTTATTTTTCAAGTAGACACAGAAAAGTTTGTCGTGGGCCTTGTCAGTGTTAAGACCCTGAGGGCACCCCCTTCCTGGGCATTTTCCCATCTGGGCTCAGGGACAGCTTTGAGATAATGCAGTGGATGGCTGTCCAGCACAACCGGCTTCACCTTGCACTTGCCCCTTTGTCGTGAACTTGTCTGGTGTCCTGGACTCTCAGCTGAACTCAGTCACTGTCACCAAAGCATCTCTGCTTGCTTTGCTCAGGAACTATTGGGCTGTGCCTTTGTCGGTGAGGTCACCCTGCTGTCCTCACCTTTTCCCCCCAGCCCACCTTGCTGTCACCCTCGACCCCCAGTTCCCCTTCCCTTCTGGAGCAGCAGCACCCAACCAGGGCTGGATGTTCCTTGACAGCCAGTGTTGCATGCCTGCACCTCGCGATGGAGAGCAGGGGTCCCTGTGCTGATTTCCTTGTCTTTGCAATGCTTTAAGGATAAAAAGAAGGCATGAACAATTGGCAGGCAGTTCAGATTTGCAAAACCAGTGGAAACAGGGCAACTGCTAGGTGCCTGCAGCTTTAGTACTTTGGGTGCTGCACCCGTGCACCCGTACTGGGGCAGGAGCTGAACTAGCACCTCCCCAGGGCTGCACCACTGCTCTAGCTGAGCTATGATGTCTTCAGAGCCCTGCACTGAGCCTTGTGGGCAAAGATGCTGTTATTCCACCAAAGCAGCTTGACTTTAGTCCTCTGCAGCTCAAATAAATACAAGATGGTAGCAAAGATGTACATGCAAGTCTGAAATGTATGCCCCGGGCTCTGCATGTATGGAGGAAATGCAACATGTGCTGGCAGGGATGGAAATACCAAGCCTGTCCAGGTTTCCAAAGCAGCAAATACAGGATCAAGTAAAAATTATACAAAGTTATAGGCACAAGAAAAGAGGAATTCAGTAAAAAAAATTTTAAAAAATTAAAAAAATGTGTATCTATCAAATAGTGTTGTTCAGTTCCCGTTGAGGAAACTGGCTGTTTAATGGTAAGATTTATGCTCAGAGCGGGAATATTCCATGGAAAATGGTCAGTCTGGATAGATTGTGGTTTACAGAGTGTTGTAACAAGAGAAATCACAAGGGGGTAGTGTTGTACAGCACTCCAGCCTCTCTGCAGTTCCCACAGCAGTGACCCTGTGCCGTACACCACGTGTATTTTACCAGGGGAAGATCCAAAAGTCACTGCCGGCATCTCTTGTGACAGCAATCCCTGAGGGAATAACGGTTCTGCCCGCGAGAGACGAGGACTTGTAGTGTCAAGATCAACACAGCAGCGGAATTGCCGTCTCCACCTTTGTAGCTACGTCGAAACCGAGCGTGAAATGACAATGAGAAAGGTTAAAAAGAAAATAAAACAGCAGAGATCTGTGAAGGATGAGTCAATCATGAAAATATTTATTCCATTTCTTGGTCTTACCTTTTTTTGCTCCTACTATAGGTGATACCACGTGACTCCTTGGTAACCAAAGCTGACTTCTCTTACCCGTGCCTATTCCCAATGGCAGGAAGAAATCATGGCTCAGCAAGAGGGGTAAAAGGGGTGTTGGTAACCTCATTCTAATAAGGACCTCTTGAACTTTTCAGGAAGAGTTTCTTTCTGTCTTTGCTACCCTGCCACTAATCCTCTCACTTCTCCCCATCTCATGGGGATACAGCAGCCCTCACTAGTACTGGAAGAAACAACAGGAAGAGCAGAGGAAATCTCCCCACCTTTCTGTTGAGACTGGGTTTGATGTGTGCTTAGAAGCCCAATGAAAATGGATTTAAGAGCAGAGATACTTCTTTAGAGATGATTTAAAAGAAAAGGATTGATTCCACTATGCCTGGCATGTGGTCTGTGAAGCTAATGGGGAATGACTAATTTAAAACGATGCGCTGCACTGCGAACAGCCTGAGACAGTTCTTCTCTTCCCAAACCTTTATTGAAAAGGGGCAGAAAAGGAAGTGTTGAGGGGAAGCTGCAAGTGTGATGTCTGGGGAAGCTGCAAAGCTGAAGTCGGTAAGTTCTCAGCTGGTGTATATAGACCCAACTCCACTGAGAACAGTCCCTGGCACAGAAGGGAATAGTGCTGTGAGAATTAGGCATGTTTGGCTTTCTCATCCAGCTGGTTGCTCATTCCATCATTGTTTGGTGCTCTCAGTATTGCACAAGGAGGTGTTTTCACTTGAGCAAGTCAATGTGTTGATCTTCTTGCATGAACTGTTCACCCACACGCTCTGACCCATCCCGCTTTATTGTGTGAAAGGAGCACGCTGGCAGGAAATTCAGGCATACTTCATCACAGTAACACTCGTCAACAGTTTCAGGCTCAGTCTGAGCCTAAACCCACTTCGGTTGGGTTAGATTTAGAGCTGGTAAGCAAAAGGAGAATGTGGTTACTGTGTATTAAAAAATCATGTAACTCTAGGTCTTTTTAAGTGAGTTTGCTGAAAGCTGTAGAATAAGAGACAGAACAAAACTAGAGACTTTTGAAAAATCTATCCATAATCAACTTAAAAGTGTTTAAAATATCATTTAGCATATTTGGTCATTAAAATACAATAATCTTTTTCAAAGGTCCTCTACTAGTTGCAGTTTTTCTTTTGCTGATAGACTCTTTGTGGTATGAAATACTTGGTGGAGTAAGTACCTTTAAAAACTGTGGAGGATGTAGAAGGTGGGGATGGAAATTTATTTGAAAAGAGGAGGGTTGAGAAGGAGGAGTTAGGGAATTCTAGACACATCAGCTTATTTTCAATTTCCTGAAAGAATCTTGGAACAAATAATCAAACAATTTGTAAGCATTTAAGAGAAAACAAGGAGATTAGTGACAGTTGGCATGGATTTGTCAAAAACAAATTACATCAAACCAATCTCATTTCCTTACATGGCAGGGTAACAGGCTTTGAGACAGAGGAGAAACAGTTCAAGTCGTAAGTCGTGACATTAGTTAGACTTCTGATGGGACATTCTCATAAGCAAGCCAAGGAAACATGATATATATGAAGTTATAAAGTGTTCTCAGTGGTTCACCAGTAAAGTGTAAGAGACATTGTGTGAGATCTAGTGTATTATTTGATATTTGCAGTGGGCTGGAAAGGATATTTTTTATATTTGTAGGCAAAGCCAGGCAAGGATAGGCTGCAGAGACAGGGACAGAGTTGCAAAGGATGTTGAGACATACAGAAATACACTTCAATAACAACAAGCACAAGATGCTAGGCTTAGGAAGGACCAATCAGCTACACAAATTCAGGCTGAAGAAGGACTGGAGAACAGCTAGAGCTCTTTGGAAATTTCTCCTCTTAGCTGTCAGGAAGCTCCAGCTTGAGCCCAACTTTGGGCTTTCCTCCAACAATGGGGGCTAATTTGGAAGCGTGCAGAGTAGCACGCAGTGATGAGCAGAGGGCGCGGAAACAGGACCTGTGATGGAAGAGTGAGCATGCTGGTGTTCTTCAGCTTATGAAAGAGTCAACTACCACGGGACACCATCATCTTTTCTTCATGTCCATGGTGAGCAGGACAAGAAGTACTGACCAAGAGGATTATAAAGAATATGTTAACTCTGCAGACAGTGAAGTCTTGCAATAAGCTCCTGGAACAGGTTATCATGGAAAGCATTTAAGAAGAAAAAATGTACAGCTGATCCTGCCTTGTTACACAGGAATAGATCAGAGAGGGTTCTTGAGGTCTTTTCATACTCTGCTTTTATTAAAATTCTAGCACTATAATAATAATCTTTTATTGTCATAGAATCATAGAATC
>NW_010272240.1:0-1911 GCF_000690775.1 Eurypyga helias
GCGCCCGGGTGGCCACCCCATTGCCCGGGCAGTCACTCCCTCCTCTCTTTCTTTCCCCGGATGTCCAGCCTAGCCCTGAGGAAATTGCCCTGAGAAGTTTCCATCGAGACCAGCGCGCTCCCACGAACGTTCTGCATTTCTGTAAAACGCTGTATTTTGACAGAATGTTTTCTGGGAGGTTTTTTTCCACACACTTGTCATGACAAGCTCTAATGGATGCTGGGGGGGGTGACAATCCAGACGAGAGAAACATCAGCTCAAAGGCAACATCAACTCTTAGGGCCCGATTGTGGCCGAGCCCGTTGCTCGCACTGACACCTCAGACCGTTACTCCGCCATCCCCTCCGCCTGGGTCAGGCCCAACCGGCCTCCTGTGCCACCCCAGCACCTCCGAACGCCAAACCCTCATTCCCGAGTACTTCACACGTGATCCAAGGGAGAAGTGACAGGAAGAACGGAGAGCTGGTGTCCCTGACTGCTCCCAGGTGCCGCGTCCCACTGACGAGGGATTTCCGCGGCACCAGCAGCTCTGTTCCCCCAAAACCTGAGCCCCAAGCCTGAGGAGGTTTGGAAGGGACGACCTTTCACGCAGTGAAGAACTGTTCAGTGTAACAGTGGAAACAGAAACCCTTTGTTCTCCTCAAATCTCAAGACAGCAGCTTTTCATCCTCTGTTCAATCAGGGCTCAGCAGAAACATTTAAAAGGAGAGAAGAAAGGCTTTGTTTTTACACGGCCCTAAAGCGGCTTCTCCCTCCTCCTCCTCCTCCCCGGACTTCTGAGAGACCTTTAGGCTCCACGGCGCTAGGCGAACCGTCCCAGACTTGGATCCAGCACGGTTTCATAGGCAG
This sequence comes from Eurypyga helias, assembly GCF_000690775.1. NCBI lineage: Eukaryota > Metazoa > Chordata > Aves > Eurypygiformes > Eurypygidae > Eurypyga > Eurypyga helias. Next base: position 850 of record NW_010272240.1, read on the forward strand.
GTAGCAACGCTCAGAAGACCCCACTGTGTGCAGCTTTGTACAGCCACGTGGACGTGGCCTCGCAAAGTCCGATTGCGGCCCCCCGCTTGATGCCCGCGGGGTCTGGGGATCAGCGTGTGCTCTGCAGGACCCTGAGCAGCCTCTCGCAGGGCAGAAGCAGCCGCACACGGGCTCCCCGGGATTTCAGGCTGACTTGATTAGCGTTTTGTGCAGGTATTCCAGGTGTTGCCGGGAGCAGCCAGCCTGACTCTCGCCTGCTAATTATACACTCCACAATTACTATCACCTTCCATTTCGTTTCTGACATGACACGATCTATTTGTAGACACGTTTTGGGTGCGCCAGGAACCTGAGCTCCAGCTGGGTGTGATGTGACACAAATTGCGTGTTGCAAATGACACGTTCAGGTCTCAGGGGCGTCACTCGTCAGCCTCCCCGGGGGGGCCGGGCCGTGCGGTCGTTTACCTGCGCGGGGAGGACAAGGCGACGAGGCAGCTGGCTCCCTTCTGCCCCCGAGCAGGGTGGAAGGATGACGTGAGGGGCTGCCTGCTGCTGGGCAAGGGCACGGGATGTCTTGAGAAGGCCCTTTAGCTGGAAAACAGAGGGATTCTCCCAACCTTTGCCTTGACATGAGTAGCAGGAGATGCCCCAGACCCTCGTGAGATGTCCTGGCTGCAGGATTCCTTGGAATCCTGACCAAATACGATGTGATCAAATCTCGGGAAGCTTTGCTTGTCATTTTGGTCTCTAAACAGCATCCGTTCTCTAGGCAAAACGCAGCAATTGCTAACACAGGCCCCACCAGCACCAGCAAACCAGGCGACCAACAAAGCAGCACATCTTCCCGCGCGGGAAGCGCCGGTGCTGCGCAGAAGTTCCACACCATGGAACACTTCCACCTCAACGTAAGTACCAGTACTTAGTACCCTGAGAACCCCGCCGCTGGGCGATGGGCTTATTCACCGGCTGCAAAATCAAACCCCAAAATCAAGACTTCTGTATTTCTTCTCCAGAGTCAGTTGGAAGCAAGTCATGGAATCCCAGAGTAGTTTGGGTGGGAAG
>NW_010272241.1:0-339 GCF_000690775.1 Eurypyga helias
GCCACGCCCACTCCCGGTAGACACGCCCCCGCCTAACCACGCCCCTCGGCTGGAACCGCGCTCCGCCGCTTTGACCACGCCGACGGCAGCCTCGGCGTGCCAAAAACCGTGCCAGGACGTGCCATAAACCGTGCCAAGCCATGCCAAAGCCGTGCCAAAGCCGTGCCGAGCCGTGCCGAGCTATACCAAAGCCGTGCCAAGCCATGCCCAGCCGTGCCAATGCATGCCAAAGCCATGCCAAGCCATTATGAGCTGTGCCAAGGCCATGTCGAGCCATGCCGAGCTGTGCCAACGCATGCCAAAGCCATGCCAAGCCATACCGAGCCGTGCCAAGGCCCA
>NW_010272241.1:718-1095 GCF_000690775.1 Eurypyga helias
CACAACAACCCCCGCCGAGCCCCCCCCAAGCGCTGCCAACCCCTGGCCAAGCCAAGCCAGGGCCTGGCCCGCAGCGCCGAGAGGTAGGATGCCATGCCGAACCGTGCCAAACTCTGCTGTGGTGGGCCAGACTGTGCTGGGGACGCTCCCCCCACGCCTGGGGGATATTGGGCCCTGGGGTGCCAGCAGAGCACGGCGGGGGGCCCCCACCCTGAGCCACGGGGTCAACGGGTGCACATCGGGGTCAAGCCCAGTGGGTGCCATGGCTGTGCCAGGGGGTCCGGGGGTCAGGGCGCTGCCGGGGCGGGTGTCCCTGTGCCACGCCGGGTGGCCTGGGCGTGCCGGCTGCCTCCTAATTGTCACATACCAGTGTGATG
>NW_010272242.1:0-988 GCF_000690775.1 Eurypyga helias
CCCCAGCCTCCCGCAAAGGGGGCCACCCCTCCTGCATGTGGGTGCCTGGGGAAGCACCCACCCCAGCAGAGCTGAAGGGGTGGCTGACCCTGCTCAAAGAGCCATCCACCCTTCCCCACGCACTCCCAGCCCCCCCCACAGCAGCACCCCCAGAACACAGAGCAGGGGTCACTGGCACCCACGCCCAGCACCCACCCTCGCCCCAGCTGCCGAGGGGCTGCAGATGGGGGGGCCAAGCCGGCCACCACCCCCGGCACAGCACGGCACACGGTGACGGGGGGCTCCTTTCACATTGATTCCCAGAGCCAGCTGCTGCGAGGCTCAGGAAAAATTTATGATGGACACCCCGGAGCACAAGAAAGTGAATCATGTTACTGCCGGACGCAGTAACTCCCAGCAGCTGTCAGCCGGAGCGCTGCCGGATTAACCCTTCCTGGCAGCGGCACGGGACAGCGGCGAGGCTGCCAGCCCGGCCGTGACACCTCCCTTGGCTCCCTGCTAAAGCAAACATCCCACGGATCCACCTTTGTTACACAGCGGGATCAGCTGGCGGAGCCCAGCCGTGCCGAGGAGCGCCCTGAAAAGGGATGGCGATGGCATCCCGCGTGCCTCCGGCTTCCCTCTCCAGCAGGCACATCCCAAGGGCTGGGGGTCCCAGGGCAAAAAGCTCCCGGGGCAGCAGGGAAGGCAATAGAAGGGGAAGGAAATCCGGCTGCTCCAGCTGCAGTGCCAGGTAAGCCGAGCTGCCCTCCCGCTGCCCCCTGCACCCGGCCAACGGCCACCGGCCCGGCACGATCGGATATCACAGCCAGCTCCCGGGGGACAGCAAGGGCACAGCATCCCAAAGGAGTTCAGGAAGGAATCAGTGGGAAACAAAAGCTTCGATCTGCACCCTCGTGCCTACATTCACCCACAGCCGGTGGGAGCCACAGAGGAAAACCCACGCTTACCGGGGCCGGAGCAGCCGCTGACCTGCCGGAGCCGCAGC
>NW_010272242.1:1062-1420 GCF_000690775.1 Eurypyga helias
CCCCCCCGCCCCGCTCGCGGGGCTGGGGGAGCCGCTGCCCGGCTCCCACGTTGTGCCCAGTCGCCCGGCTCGAAATCCAAATACAAGACAAAGGAGGGAAATGCAGCGGAGCCGTGGAAAACACCCCCCCTCTCAGCTCCTCCGGGTGAAGACGGCGGCTCCTCACATCCCGTGGGGGCTCCGTTTGCCCTGACCGGCATGGGTGGCAGATAGTCGGGCTCTGCCGGAGCCCTCGGAGCGGGCGACGCCGGCGCAGCTCAGCCTCCCTCCCTGCTGCACACCCCCGCCCCGGAGGGCGACACATACCTTTCAGGGTGCCGAGTCCATCCAGGAACTTCTTGTACTTCTCCAAGTCCAT
>NW_010272243.1:0-21264 GCF_000690775.1 Eurypyga helias
CCATTCTATGATTCTATGTTTTCCACCCCTGCCCACCAAGAAACTGGTCTTTACTGGTTTAGAGGTTTCTCAGTCATTGCACCTGCTCCTCACTATTACAAAACTAAGGTGGTTGTAGTCCAAATGTTGATGGGGAGAGCTTAGATCAAAACTAAGGATTTCTTTTTTGCCAGTACCTCTGGCTGCTTGGTGCCCTAAGCACCCCCACTGCCCTCAAATAAGCAACGTGGGCCCTTGGTGCCGCGTTACTTTCCCATCTGCTCCTGAGTCTGCAGGTAGAATCCGTTACTTTTGCATCTAAGTGGGCCGTATTATTCCTTCTTGTAATTACGGGCACAGAGAAAGGCTGATATTAAAAAAGCCATCTCTTGTGGATCTAGGGCGTTAATCATTTGGATGAAGAGTGTTTCGTTTTCACTGGTGCCCCTTTCGCATTTGCCCAGCGTGCGCCACAAAGGCTGAAAGATGGTTCCATGCCAGCAAAAACTTGGGGTGCCTTCAGTGCAAAATTTATTACAGTGTATGGAAACTCACTCGCTGCCAAAAACCTTTGACACGGTGTGGAAGGAGTCCACTCTCCTCTGTTATAAGTTGGAGGAATACGTGGTATTTAATTGTGAAAGACGGTATGTAGGTGTGCACTTCTGCGTTCAGCTGACTCGTGAGCTGAGCGCACCTAACGGGCGCACCGATCCGCTCCTGCCAGCAGCTCCAACGTCCCCCCTTCCTTCTTAGCCTGTAACTAGCAGCTCTTCCAGCACGTTGCTGTTCAGCGGCTGTGCCGTATGGAAGGCTTTGACCATTACAGCTTTGCATTAAATACGTCTGTAATCTTGTTGTCGAAGCATCTTAATTAGTGACGTAAGAGCACCGCGTTCAGTCCATGTGAGCTTCTAGTCGTGGAATAGTTTATATTATCATAAATCTCCTTGAGATGGATTTTTCATCCCCTGAAATGTACACTAGCCTCACCTGCACCTGAAGTTCTTTTGTATATAATTTAATACCAAAAGCAGGAGAAAGCGTCTCGGGTGATTTCCTGTGAACCTTTGCTCTAGGTGAAGGAGACCGATGCGTTCACTGTCTGAAAAATGGGTGACTGTAGGATCAGTTTGGTGGACAGGGTTGAATATCCTTTGTCACTATTAGACACAGTGGTATGAAGCAGATTTTCTACTGGCAGCGTCTGTCTGCCGGGTGGAGTGGTGTTTATGCCGAGAGGTGGGCTTGCAGTTGTGAAGCCGTGCCTGTCCAGCTAAGAAATCTGAGGCGCCTCTCAGCTGCTGAAGGCATTCAGTAAGCACACGGCTTAATGCTCAACAGGCACATTATCATCTCCTCACAAACACCCTGTGATCTTTGGAGGATGTGGGAATACAGGATAACATTTCATGTCAAAGAGCTGTTCTTTAATGTAGTCAGCGTGCGTGGTACCGTAAAGCCTGTGATAGGTACTTAGAGAGTAACTTGCACTGTTAAAGGGAAAGCTGCTTGTAATCAATAATGGAATTATCTTAACTCTGGCTGCATCTCCTTCTGCCTGTGTTGTGTTGGCTCAAGCTGGAGTCCTAATTTAGGTAAAACTTCAGGCAGGAGGACAGTATTCTGAGAGAAGCTGCCTACCTGCAGGTCCGGTGATCATCAGTGCGAGCCAAGGACCGTAACATCCTTCCAGGCGCGGGCTGTAAATGAAGGCCTGCAAGACCTGGCCATTTCCTCTCAATCCAGCTTTTGTCTCTCGCTTTATGATACAAGATTTATATTCCTATGTCAAAAACCAGATCATAATGGTTATCTCGGAATTCATTGTTATTTTGCAGTGGTTTTATGAGGCCAGTAGCCTAATGCTACAAAGTTGTTTGTAATGTTAAGCTTCTACACCTAAAGCAGTGAGGTATCCATGGTAACTGTCTTGCCTGTACACGGTACCCCAGGCTGCCTTTTCACGCAGGTCAGAGCATGCACATTCCCAGATACTGACTCAATTTAGTCTGCCTTAAACATCAGGAATTTTTAAAAAGACACTGGCTCTGACTTTTTAAAATACCAGTTTGTATTTAATTAGCCATTTGAGCCTCTGCATTCTGCTAGTGAAAGCATCATAAAACGCCTTTGTCACTGTAAATACGTCTCTTGCCCAGACTTCCTCAAATTTTGTGCTGAAAATGTTAAGGGATTTGCAGCAAGGAAATTCCAAATTAAAGTTTCTACTTTACCACCAAAGAACCATCCTATTGTGTAGTTTAAAATGGCACAATTTCATGTGGGTCCTCCATCAGGTACTCGGTATACTCAGTTTTCTTTGACTTCTCTTGTAGTTGAAGGCGCTCCAGGATTAGACTCCGAAGATTATCCTCCTTCCTTCTCCATCTTCTTGATTTTAAAAATACATGTGCATTGAAGATTTGTTTCTGTTCTAATATACAATTTTTTTTTTTTTTTTTTTTTTTTAATCTGAGGTATTTTACCTACATGTACCAAAGCCTGAGGTAAATTCTCTGCAAAACTGGATGCTGTGCTGGCAACCTTTTTCACCTGCCAGCCTACTTCCATCTTAAGCCTGTCCTGTCCTTTTTTTGACATAATTTTGCTTCATCTTGGTTTGTGCTGTCAGTTCCAGTGCTTTTGCTGTAATGAATCGTGAGGTGTTTCTTCTGAGCTTTCACGTTAGTGATTTGAATGTGAAGGGGGAGGGACAGCCTCAACTTTTAACCAGCTGCTGCTTTCCCAAATGCTCGCTTGCCCTTTTCCAGTCTCCTCCAGAGCTGTTTTACCAAACGAGGATGCAGAGTATATTACAAGAGTTATTGAGGGGGAGAAGCTACAAATCAAGTGTCACATGTATTATAACGTGTCATTGGTACAGCCAGGGGACAGGGAGGAAAAAGGCAAATTCAGAGGGGACAAGAAGGAATAAAAAAGATGGAAGACAGTAAAGCAGGAGAGACAAAATCCAGACCTTCTCCCAGTCATCTACATCATCCCTTCTGCACTGTATAAATCTGTCAAGCTTCTGGCCGAGTCCCGGCAGCTCTGGGTGCCACAGCTAGAATACTAATAATTGTTTCTACTTATAGTGAATTTTAGGCCAGAAAAGGACATTAAGTATGTAGGCAAAGGCATCTGCATAAGTGACACTCCATCCTGAGCAGTCAAAAATCCATTTCATCATCAAGTGGACTCATAGGGAGACAGAAAGACGCTTAATATGTATAGGAAACCAATTTATGTAACAAAGTCATTGCAAAGTTGTAATTAATCAAAAGAACTAAATAATGGTGACATTCTGGGCAGCATTATTTAGGACTAAATGAGGGATCTGGTGTTCATAGGCTGTCATCGGAACTGAGAAGTCTGATGCTGTGGCTGTCTCTGCCATGCAAAGGCATTCTTCAGTGTCTTAGAGAATGGGGTGGTTTGGACTTTGTTACTATGAGAACGGGAAAGTTGCCTGTGAGAGGCAGAAGGACAAGTTTGGGGAGTTACCTGGCTGAGCACGTGAGTGTGGGTACCCAGGTCAACACCAGCAGAATGGCTCGCTGCAGAAGGGAGCCTCGAGCTGTCTCGAAGAAGCTGCCTTTTGTTCAAGAGCTGAAGCGTTCTGCCTGCCATCACTTTTCTATAAACCGGTAGTGCTTTGCTAAGCAAAGGTGGAGGCAGGCAGATGAAATGCAGACCGCTTCCTTGTGAGGCTTTTGGTAATATACTCTCTCGCGTGGCGATTCTGCTGTTTGCCTGTTGAATGTCGCTGATATTTTGGGTCTCTGTAGTGCTTTTCTCTGTGTGTCTCCTCATCAGAGGTTTAATAAAACCAATTTTTCTCTTGAATCTACGTCGCGCTGCACCAGTTTTTGCATCCAGTACAAACAGACTTGGTAGGCTTCATGCTCTCTTCTGAACACATGCGGATTGCCAAAGAGGATCAGACCAGAGGATTAGAGTACTGTCTCTCTGTGTGGCCATCCCCAGATGCTTCAGAAGAAGGTCTAAGAATCCCCACTGTAGGCTGGGTTGAAGTTTTCTATTCTTCCTGAAGTCTTGGGATAGTCCTTAACAGTAAGATCATAAATCTGTGGCCCCTAAAGCATGAGATTTTGTCGTCTTTCCCATAGTTGTTTTTTTAACATTTGCTATTGTAACTCTATTTGCTTGTTGTCTATAGAAATGCCCAAATCCTCTTTGAGTCTTGCTGAATTCTTGGCCTCAGTGACTTCCTATGGTGGTGAGTTGTGCCATCTAATTATGTGTGGGTTAACAAGTATTTCTTTATCACTGTTTCATTGACCATCTTTCCATTCCATTAAAGGCCTCTTCTGGAGTGGGAGAGGAAATAGGAATTCCCCACCTCCCCCTTTCCTCATCGTGTATACTTTTCTGCACTGCTGTCACATGTTTTGATCCCTTTTTTCCAAGGCCAGCAATCTCAGTCTGTAATACCACAGGTTTTCCACACCTCTGGGTGCTCCCAGCACTTCTCTGAGCCTTCTGGGAGATGGCAACCTGTCGCACGCACAGAGCTTCAGATGAAATTGTGCCATGGATGGCACTAACTTCTATAATATTTGTTGCCCTATTCAACCTTTTTACAAGGTTTTCACCGAGATGTGCTAACGAAGAGCAGCAGCAATGCTGCGTTCACAGCAGAGGATTTTACTAATAATCACAATAACCCGAGCTGTGCATTATGTAGCCCCTAAGACTGCTGGTGGCTTTTGTCTTACATTCATTCAAAGCCCTGGCTGGCCTGTGCAGGCAGTCTAATTTCCAGTTATTGCAACTGTAAAGTTCACCTTGGTTTTCATAATGCCATGGAGGGATGTTGCGTGGCATTTATCAGATGTCATTAGTGGAGATATTGGCACTCCTGAAACACAGTAGAAAAAATTGCAGTCGTAGGACCTCCAGAGCGTGTTTTCTCCAGGCTCACCATCAATCTGTGCTGTACTTAACAGGTCTGAAGAAGCATATGACATTGTATTTCCATAGCTACATGCTGTGCATGTAGGAACATTCCAGGGATAATCTATTTCTCCTTGGACGCAATAGAAATTTAGGCATTATAATGGCAACGGCTTCATAATAAACATATACTAAATTATATTATGATGTAACAGCTACTGCACATGTGCAGCAATCTTATCTGTGACATAAATAACTCAGCAATTTTAGCAAATATTAAATATAAAGGGGCAATTCAATATTATGGGTGAACAGCTTGCATATTAAATTTTATATAAACACGAATCTGTCTCTTAGTAGGGGGAATTTGAAAAGCTGAGACAACCTCATGAAAATGTGTCTTTGTCTCCCCCTTGTCTCTACCTTTGAACAGCTGATTTAATTTCCATCAGATTTTGGTCATTTTTTCAACCAATCCTAGGGTGGCTGCAATATTTCTTTTTTTTTTTACCTGTTCAACCTAGAAAAGAACTTTTTCCTGATCTTGTGAAACGTGGCATTTAGAAATTGCCGCTTCTCCTAAAATAAGACGACAGCGAAGAAGCTATTGAGTTCTGGCATGACAGCTAATATACCTCTGAAAGTTATTAAAAACAAAACGTTACTCGCTTAACAAAGTTTCAGGTTCATTCAGCAACTTTGACTAATAGAAATGGTTTATGAAACTTCTGCTGCGGTGTTCCACGGTCAGAATTATTTCCATGGCATTCTTCAAAGGGTGTCATTGCGTTTATTTGTTTGAATTGATGAAATCTTAGACTCCAAGAGTAGAAGGCTAATATTGGCCTCTAATTTAAAAGGGAAGATTGAGAACTGCTTTGAAAAGAGATAGGTATTTTCGTAGTAAAAGATGCCTTGAAAAATGAGAGTGTCTGTCATTTGGAGGAGACGCTCTGTTATAAAAACCTGAGATATGCCAGGAAAGACCAGCTCCAACACCGAGTTGCTACAGTTTTGTCAATCAGTAGGTAAAAGCTGGGATATACGCTGAATAACTTGGGATAGGTCCTTAGCCTGCTATTACTAATGACATTAATGGGAGTTGAGGTGGCTTTGCCTAACCTTGGGTCTGAACCAAGACCTGATTCCTTATTCCTGGGGAATAAACCTGCCAAACACTTTTTTCCAGCCTCCTGAGGAACTCAGTGCTCAGGTTATCATGGAGCCCAGCTCTTTCTTAGAGCAGAAGCAGAGCTCAGATCTTCAATAAGATCTAGAGTCACGGAGTGGTTTGGGTTGGAAGGGCCCTTAAAGATCATCTAGTTCCACCCCCCCTGCCATGGGCAGGGATACCTTCCACTAGACCAGGTTGCTCCAAGCCTCATCCAGCCTGGCCTTGGACACTCCCAGGGATGGGGCATCCACAGCTTCTCTGGGCAACCTGTCCCAGTGCCTCCCCACCCTCTGCGGGAAGAACTTCTTCCTGATATCCAATCTACACCTCCCCACTTTCAATTTAAACCCGTTACCCCTTGTCCTGTCACTACAGGCCCTTGTAAAAAGTCTCTCCCAGCTTCCTTGTAGCCCCTTCAGGCACTGGAAGGTGCTATAAGGGCTCCCCGGAGCCTTCTCTTCTCCAGGCTGAAGAAGCCCAACTCTCCCAGCCTGTCCCCATAGCAGCGGGGCGCCAGCCCTCGGATCATCTCCGGGCCCTCCTCTGGACTAACTCCAACCGGTCTATATCCTTCTGATGTTGGGGGCTCCACAGCTGGACGCAGCACTCCAGGTGGGGTCTCACAAGAGCAGAGCAGAGGGGGAGAATCACCTCCTTCTAGTTGTAAGATTACTCATTTCTCATATTTTATCAAGGTGTCCTTTCCTTCTGGTGTGGCTTTACCTTGTAACCTCAGATCACCATTAATTCTTAGCCACTTGGGCTCCGTTGCTGGCAGTGGCTGTGCCGATTTGCTGTTTGAGGAAGAGATGCGGCGCTTTGTGATGACAGCCAGGTGTCGGCAGCTACGTCCGTGCTGGGGGTCGGCAGCAAGGGTCTGAGCTCCTCTTAGCACACTGTATCAACAAACCTCCTGGAGGAGGTTGCTTAATATTTACTTGATATTTACCACCTCTGGTGATCAAAGTCATGAGGCTTTGGCTCCTAAAAATGATGAAACTCTTTTGGTTTGGTTTCCTAATGATCAAAACCCCAACAACATATTTTAGGGTTTTTCTTTCTGTTTTTCTGGCCTTCTGGCTCTGGCCACACGGATTTCACATTTCCAAGTACTATTCCCCGGACCAGGAGCACAGGAAATTAAGACGAGGGGGGAGGTGGGGTGTCTGTAGTTTTTGGTTTGGATTTTTTTTTTTTTTTAACTGGAATTTTCATACAAGCACATAACTGTAGATGCTGAACTCAGTCCCGGTCATCGTGAAAAGGATAATAAAACTGGCAAAGCTGGCATTAATGGAAAATTCCCAATGAAGTTTACTGGAAAATTATTCAAACTACTACTTTTTTTTTTAACCTAAGGAACGTGAATTATCTGAGGATAATTTGAAAATATTTATAAGCTAATGGATAAATAAATAAAGACCAAGCGCTAGACTGTCGTGTTATCTAGCTTTGGTCTATTTTTCTGCTAGTCTGAAATGCCTCCTAATTTCATATAGTGATTTCAGTGCAGTAGCTGGCTTTGCTCTGGGAATTGTTCTCCGCTGCTTAGAAATGGGGGAAGGTACTTTGGTTTTTTTGTCATGCTGTGCAGTATAGAGCAAAGGGAGAATCTTTCTCTGGCTGCTGTTAGCACTTAGGACACCTCATGCTGTATCTTGACCCCATCCAGGCTCTTCTTTTGAGCTGATGTGTGCTCATTTTCCAGAAAGGTACCTGCTAAGACTGTGTTTCCATACATCATTGGTAACACTGGCAGTTTAAATATTGCTGCTGCCTTGACCTGCCACAAGGTTGGCTTCCTGTAGCCGTTCCAGTTTTGCTGCATGGATAGGAGCTGCTTAAATAGGTTTTGACCAGCTGGTTTTCTTGGCCGTAGCCACAGGCTGTAGGAGTACAAACCCATTTGGCCCAGCTTTGTATGTTGGCCTCTCAAGAATCTAAAGTAAGTTCTGGTCTTTCCTTTTAAGCTGTGCAAGGCCTGATTTTGTCCAGTCTTCAGGCACCTAAAAATGCAGGTATGCTTGGAGGTAGATACAGACACACAATTGGTTTTCTCCTTAATCCTGAAGTCTGAGAAATCAGCAATCATTCAGTATCTGTTTTCATCTAAGAATGCAGGGGGTGTTTCTTGGAAGATTCAGGCATGTTGGTCATTTCGCCAGGCTATTTTTTTGTCAGGCTGGTTCTTGGGTCACGATGGATAGGCTTGCTGGTTGTCAAAAGCACATCAGTAAATCATAGGGCATAATCTGGCAGTTGTTACATGTACCGAACGTTGAAGTGTTCAGGCAGGAATGAGTGGTGTTAGAGGAAAAATGGTTGTGTTTGATGAGGTCTTGGGATTTTTTGTGACAAGGCATACATCCCAGGGTGATTTTGTAAGGTAGTAAATACATAGAATTAGTTCCTTTTAATACATTTTTTTCTTTCTTTCTTTTTTTTTTTTATTTCTTTCAATACTGTAGGCATACAGAGCAGTTCTAGCTGAGTAAGTAGCATTAACTGGGAGCAGTTGCATACAGTGGAGAATGTGGTGCAGGTGAAAGTTTGATGGCATTTCCACAGTAAAACCCCAACCACAAAGTACTCATTTGGTATTGATACAACACAGAATCCACTGAAAGATTCCCAGAGGCCTGGTAACCTGGATTGCAAAAGAATCCTGATAGCCTGGTTTAGAAAACGTACAGGTTCCTTCCAATGTAAGCGGTGACATAAGTATCTGGAACGCTTTAGAATGAATTCTGAATTTCTAAACTGTCCTCGTCAGTCTTTGCTAGTAGAAAAAGATGAAGTTGAGAAATTGCTGGAGCTGGTGGTGGGTAAAAATGAGCAGGTGAAAAACTGAAATGCAGAAGTGCCCCCTGAGCCATGTTGAAAATCCTGAGCCATCGAGTGGAGGTCGTAGCATATCTAATTCAAAAAAGGGTAGGCAGGGTGTCTGCAGTGTATCCCTTATGTAGTAAATCGGGTATCTGTGATGCTTTGGTTTTGAAGTTCAACATAATAGCAACATGGTGAAACAGAATAATATATAATGAAAATACTATTTGGCCACTTCTGTTATTTTTCCCTAGCTACCTGTTATAAATTGCTCTTAAAAACGTCAAAGCACAATAGTGCTCACAAGTATGCAAGTGGAAATTAAGTGTCTGTTTTTGGTAAATACTCACATTAGGACACTTAGGGGTAAATTTTTCTTGCAGAGCATGGGGAGTTCTACGCAGAAATCCTGTTAACAAATAATAGGATTTGTGTGCATAACTCCCTGTGCATCACTTTGAAAGTTTACCCCCTGCAGCGTAAGAGTTAGATAATTTTAGTCTTTGAAAATTATGCTTTTCAGCTCTGGTCTCTTTCTACAGTATGCTCTTGGTGGTGCAGTCCTAAATGCTTCGGAATAAATAGTGAGTCAAATCTTACACTTTTTTCTTTCAGTGGTGGAGAACTTGGGTTATTGTGCGTCTCGGTGCTTTGTCTTGTACTGGAAAAAGCTTGCAAAGGAAAGGCGGCATAGGTGCAAACACGGTGTGTTTTGTAAGTGCACAGATGGGAACCATGTAACCAGATGAGCAACAGGACAAGTGACAGATACCAACAATAATATCTGATGATATTTGCCTACAGCAAATACCTGTTCTATATATACAAATGTATATATACACCTATGTAGACACCTTATATTTGGACAAAAAAAAAGGGAGGCATTTGACAACTAGTAATATTTTATGGGCCAATAGTAACATTTTATAATACACAAAATCAGAATGTATTTTTAAAACGTTCTCTTCTCAGTCTAAGTCTGAATGGCCCAATGCTGAGATTTTCACTAATCCAAACAGTTTTTCTCTCCTGCTGTATTCATAGCGGAGACACTTTCTAGAGACCCTGCCAAAAAAAAAAAAAAAATCTTTCTTTTAATATGGCACTTTCCTGAGTTTCTTCAGGGTGCAAAACTGGACAGTTACCAGGGAAAAACTGCTTTTTCTGCAATGTGTCCAGTATTCTTTTCACTATCCATATTGAAAATAGACTGGCAATAGCATTTGTTTTGCAATATTTTGGCACTTAAGCTTCCAGCTTTCTATGGAACCTGGAACTGCAAAGGAAAGAAGACTGCTAAAAAAAAAAAAATGAACTACTTTTAAAAACCACTGTAGTTTGGTTTTAAAGAAGGGACGTGCTTGTGGTTTGTTATTTCATCTGAACCTGTTAATGAATCTCTGCACTAGTTGCAACCTCAGGTTTATCAGTTCTCATTTGCGATGTAGGCAATTAGTATTAAGACAAGTGGGATTAATACCAGATTTGTGTAGGATTGAACAATGGCACATTTAAAATGTGGGGCGTCTCTGCCTAATGAGAGACAGCTGAGAGGTGTGGGTGGCCAGTTCTGCTCTCCTAGGAGAACTGTGTCATGAGGTCTGGGGCATATTTTGGGTTTTTTCTTCTTAGAGTTGTATAAAAGCTTTTTCCAGGCAAAGTACGTGTCTACTCCTTCTCCTACTGAAGTTGCTGGCAAACCTCCCCGTTGATTTTAGTGGAAGCAGAGCTGGTCACCAGCTGGACCCAACCTCATATTCAGAAGTGCTTTATCCCTGGGGTGAATAAACGACCCAGTGTGCAAATAACTCTGCTGTTGGGTGTCATATTTTATTGGTGAAAATATATCAGCTTCAGCTATCAGTTGGCTAGGAGAAGATCTTGTCGCCAAAAGATCAAAACCAGGAAAAAGCTCATTCTGTGTAAAAACAAACAAAGAGCCCCCCAAAACAAGCAACCTCCCCCAGTGTGTGAGCCCCCTGGAAGCTGCTGGCATCACGAAGACAAGAATTTTTCACTTTCTGAGCATAGTAGGAGTGAAGACTCTGGGGCTCTCTTCCAAGCTTGTGCTGTGCAACACTCTGCATGGTAGCTGCGTGCCTCTGTTGATCCATTTTGGAGGTGTCTGGGTGATCTTACATTTCAAGAGCAGATTGAATCATAATTTAAAGGGTTATAAAACTTCCATGCTTGATATCTTCACAGAAGCGACTTGCACAAAACTCATCCTTCCCCTACCAAGTTCTGTCTCCGAAGGAAATAAGGGAACAAAATAATGTGAAAATGGGTGAAAAAAAACCCCACCAACCAAAAAACCCCCAAAAAATCATCCTGTGGCAGACGCTCAGACCAAGCAGAATAGAAACTGCATTTATAAATGATTAGAAGAAACATGTAGAAGTAGGTGTTTTTAAACAGCCTTCATAGAAAGCCAGGCTTCTAACCTCATCTATATTTACTACAGGAAAAGGTGGCATGATGTCTTCATAGATTATGTGAGATGACATATTTTTGTCACCCAGCTTGTTCTCCTAATGTAGACCACAAGATCTTCAAATAGTTTCTGTCTGAGAAGCCACCTAGTCGTGATTTAGTAACTGCCAGCAACAGAGACTATCACACCTCTTCTTAAGCTGTTCCAATAGCTAAATGCCATTACTGTTGGATAAAATAAAAATAAAATTCATAACCCACAAACTGAAAAACCCAGTCCGCTGTACTTCTTTTCTAGATGAATTCCTCCGTCTTCAGCTTCTCACCAGGGTGTCTTACACCTTTATCTTGAAGACTGAAGTCATCCATTAGCAGATTTCTCATGTAGGTAGTCAGAAACAGAGTTCGTGAAGTTCATGTTTAGACTGGTAAGTTAAGTAGATCGAAAGTCTTGAATTTCTGGTGAGAAAGCATGTTTTATTCCGTAATCACTCTCGTGGGGCTTCTTCAGACCTAATCCAATTTGTCAACCGCCTGCCAACAGAGAGTAGATATTCCAGGAGGTTGCCCATTAGAAGCCCGTGCCCTCATGTATGATTTCTTGCTTTAAGTTGCACGTTGAATTCTGTCAGTCACTTAGCTGACAGAAGCTATTTGAGAACTATCCTTGCGGGGTTGCTTAATCAAAAATTTTGCCTTACAGGATTGTCTCTCACTACCAGTTTATCAAACTTTACCAATCAGAGTGAGATAGTCATCGTTAGCGAAACCATAGAGGAGAATATTCCGAAGCTTTAGGAGGTCTATTTTTCTTAAGCCTATATTAAGGCAATTATTACAACATGATGCTAGGATTATAGCTGCCATCTGTTTATAGCAGCTTCCTATAATTACAATTTAGTGGAGCTCAAAATCAGCCATTCCTTAGGTTTTCCTGGGCCTGGTATTGAACTCTCTGCAGTTGGTTTGATATCAGTAAAAAGCATAAAACTTACTCCCGTGTAGTTTAAGAATGTCATTGCACGTTAGGTTTCTCCCAGTTGTCTGGGATTTCATTTCTGTTCCAAACTTTCTGAAAACCTCCGTTAGTAGATTAGAGATCCCAGCCAGCTCCTCTTTTGTACCTGACTGCAAGTTGTTTAAGTTAATTTAACATGCCTAATTTTCATGCGTCCTCCGGGATTAATACTGGAATATACTCACAACATCATCCCCTGTATCATAACCGTACTTGTTGGACAGGGCTGCCTTTTCCGTGTTACCGCTGATAATCTGGGCATTGCCACTGCTTTATTTCAGTGTAGAGTGAAACCAGAAGAGATCACCAGATCATCTAGTTCAGCCCTCTGAACATCATAAGTATCGTTCCAATTCCTTAAGAAGTGTGCAAAGTTATGTAGGATGGGACAAATAATTTTTGGCAGTGTTACACTCTGGGCTCATGGTGAAGCAGGTATCCATGATAATCCCTACATACCTCTCTCAGCCACTGCTTCCCTGTGCGAAACACCCCATCCTTATGTGGAAACAGCCCTTTGCAGGCTCGGAGAAGGAAAGTGAATGAACCATTGTATTAAGGCATTTAAATCAAGTTTAAAGACCAACCAGTATGATGAAATACGGAGTGAGAAAACGTAATTTGTTTGTGTCTACATGCTCCTATTGGAATAATTTTTCCCTATTGGAAACTTTTGTCCGTCAATCCCTAGCTATTTAAAACTGCAACAACAATAACCAGTTGTTGCTTTCCTGTGTCCTCAGTCTTTATCCTAGCTTTTGTTGGAGACAATAGAGCGGTATTCATGGCTGACAATAAGACCGTTATGTTTCATTGCGGCTTTTTCAGAGCTATACAATGTCCTAGCCATTATAGAAGGATTGCAGTCAGCTGAGCGATGTTTACATGCCACTTCCATACCCTAATGAGAGGTATAAAAGAAAGCGTATTGTAGCCAGCAGGCGGGAGATTCAGCTTGGAAGGTCGGGAATTCTGCCGCGGGTAGAAACCTAGTTGGGGAAGATAGCACTGGTGTGCTTTTATCCTGGGCCTCTGCTTCAGTAATGTGAGTGTCAGTAATAGTCGCTGTAAACGGCTTATTCATGTTACTGCTGTGATCATTCGCTTTTGGGCAATATCAATTTCGTGGCTGTACTAGGGTAGGGAGCAGTTTACAAGGACATCAATGGCACGGCTGTCTCACTTGCCCTGGCAACAGTTTGTCTCATCCACGTCGTGGAGCTGTTCCCAGCTATGTGTTTTGGCATTCCACTAGAAGCGTAGCCAGGCACCTACGCCAGCAGGCTCCGTACTTGTTCTGGGAGCAGGGTCTTTCCAGCGTTTCCTAGCGTGGTGCCTGACACAGTTAGGTGCTGGAGGTGACGGGGTCTCTGATACATCGTGTGAGCGTTTGCCTGTGTCTCAGCTCCGCCTCATGCTGCTGGGCTCTTCCGCTCTTCGTAGCGGCAGCTAATTTCACGGGACTCTGGGAAGTTGTGTGGCTGCCCAAGGTCATCGCAAAGGGGATGAACGTCCCGAGCTTGCAAATGTGTGGGCTGAGCCTGAGGGCGCGTTTTTGGCACAGCTGAGGTTCTACCACATTCCTGAAAAAAAAATTTGACACTTCAGCTTCTGAGAACTGCAGGTGGTGTCTGGATTCGTGGGAGAGACCTGGAATCCTGATAATTAAGACTTGCTCCCTGGGACAAGAAGTGAAGTCTGTGCTTTAGTTTGGCTATGAGTGGAGCAGGATTCCCTTTTCCATAGCCAGCTGGAGAAGCATCTTCATACCGCTGCTCTCCTCCTCGTGTTGCTGACGGTAACAAGGCATGAAGAAGGTCTGAGATGTGCCAACAGTTACTCCCTTCCAGGCAATAAGACCCAAGTGCTAAATCATTACGTATATTAGTCAAATGCTATTTCATGGTCTTAAATGTTCTTCCTGATAAAATAAAGGCTGTTTTGATTCGACAATAAAGCTTGTGACCACGGGTATTATTCTTAACTATATATAGATGGCTTTTGGTGTTTCTTCCCGTGACTGCACTGTGACTGTTTATATAATTTACCATGGCGGTCTGTTAGTCATCAACATATTGCACAGATTGCTGGTTGAGGATGTTGCCTCAAGCTGAGTGGTTAATCAAGTGGTATGGCAAATGCCAGCCTTTCCGATTAAAAGATCTTGTCTCACGGCACTGCCCATTGTGGATCGGGTCCTAGTCTGGAGTTAGGAAAGGTTTTTGACCTATGATCCTATTTGTGTGGTACAGTTTTATGATTCTGTGATTTGTATGCCTGAGAGAATTTGAAGGGATTTTATCCTGGTTCTTAGTCCGTGTTTTTCAGTTCTGCTGGGAACTTTCCCATTCGGTAATACGTTTGGCTTCTTCAGGAGATGTGGAAAAGGAGGTTCACTTTCCTCTAAGATATGGGATTTTGATTGCAGGTAGAGACAGGATGTTGAGCAGGAGGAGCGGGTGCTCTTAGCCATCTCGAAATCTTTTATGAGCTTGGTTAGCATACCTCGTCCATGCATGCGGGGTTAAACCCCATCACAACTAGGTTGGGAAGGACTCTGTCTCTGTGCGAGGTCCTCAGAGACTCCTGGTTCTTTGTCTTCCTCTGTAGCGTAGAGCACGCTGACTTAAGCTCACCTGGAAAATCCACCAAATAAACTCCCTGGCACCACCCGTGTGTAGGTGATGCTTTTTATTTTTCTTGCAGCCACTGTATTTATGGCTTTGGGTATTTTACTACAAGCCTTGTATTTTCCTTGGCTGTTTGAGGGAACTGTGTATCAAATTATCTGTTATCAAATGAAAACATCAAAATACGCGGACTAGGAAAGAATGGCTGTTTTGTGTTGTCAGGCTACACACAGGGAATACTGCATTCTGGCACTTGTTAGGGGTGGACGAGCCCATTGTCCTTGAGGTCCATGAAGCAGTAAAGCCCTGTTGTGACATGTGGTTGCTCTTGGAAATACTGCTAAGTTAACAGAGAAGTGGGAGTGTGAGTAGTGCTTCTCGAGGTGTTTCTGGGACTTGCATCCTGACTGCTTGCTGTCTGTGGTGGCCACAGAGATGTTTTGATTGAAAAGCTGACTGCTGCACTAATGTGCTGGTGAGCTGGTAAGTACTGAGACTGCTTCTGGTGTACATATTTTTAAGAACTCTCTTTCATTAAAACCAGTAGGTGAGTAAAAATAAGAAAGAAGTCATCCCATTTTACTGCCAAGCTGTTGAAACGAACAGTTTTTCCCCGTCTGTGGTAATCATCAGGGACCTTGCTGTACTTTCTTCTTTATAAAATCTTAGGTTACACATACATCTACAGTTGTTGTGTCACCTACTGCCTCTGTAAAGCTGAGTGTTGACTGCAGGTGTTCCCAGGAGACTGAAGGCAAAATAAAAATGCCAAGTAATTGGTACCTCCGCTCTTAATGTGTCTCGTGTTGCAGAACATAGGCAATATGAAAGGAAAGATCTTCAGAGAGCTGCATGCAGATTTTGACTGGTTGTGGGTTTGGAAGTAAAGGAACAAGGAGATACAGAGATTGCTTTTTAAGCTATTCTATGAAATGTCATATCTCTGTTTTAATATTTCATGTGATGTGGCTTCTTTCAGATGATCAGCTGGATTATCTGAGATCAGAGAAAAGGGAGTGATACTACTCAGCTGCAGAGAGTAGGAAGAAAGTACTGCCAAGGCAGGGCAGGGCACAGACACGCTGACTGCAGAGCATCGGCTCTTTGTAGGATTTGTTTCAATATACACGTCTCACATACAGCTAGCAAAAATTACTGAGGTGGAGGATTTGATTTATAATCAATAAGGTGGATTTGATTTATAATCAATAAGTTTAAAAGAAACCCGAAAGTAAGTTTATGCAACAGTATTTTAGAAGTCTTCCCATGAGATTTGTTGGGTAAGACCATTAGATGTTTGTTTTCTGGACAACTTTACTATTTTTATGCTTACTAATTATAACCTAATACGTTATGTATCTATCTTAAATAGCTTGCTTTTCAAACAAAGGAAATTGGCCACAACTCTAAGTTCTTCTAATTTTATCTTTCTCTTAAAGGGCAACACTTTAAGGAAAATACTCCTCTATCGCTACTTTAAAGGAGAATATGGAAGTGGTATGAATGGGCCTCTGTCTGCCAGCTACAGCAAAACTGCACAAGTGGGAGGTAAATCAACACAGATCATTGAAAGGGAACAAAATTAGCAGCACCATTTTTTCTAATAGGCACATTGGAAGTGCTCCAGGGATTCAGTTGGTAAACAGATCAAACACGTTCTGTAACCGGTTAGAAGAGAGGTAGTATCAGACTTTTCCTATTTTTAAATTGCATGCGCTTGTCTGAGATGGCTGGTGTGCATTTGGAGGTACTGAAGTGGGGACTTTCCCCATGCCCCCCAATTAGTCATTCAATTCAATTCCAATTGGTAACACTGTTTTAATTTGCCAGTAAATCTGCGTCTCAGAGAAGGACAAAACATTTGAACAAAGGCGTTGCTGTTTCTGGAAAGTAAAAAAATCTTTGGAAATTCCACATCCTTTATTGATATATGAAAAAAAAAAAAAAAGATGCAAGGAAGAGCTTCTCACAGAGATAATGCTTGGACAATGGGACAGGTTTCTCTGAGAGGCTGCAGAATATGTCAGTTCTTGACTTTTCTGGACAAGACTGACAAACCTTCTCTAACTACTGTGAGCAGGAAGTTAGAGTAGATGATCTCTGCAGGCCCCTTATAGTTAATTTTTTTGTATGATTCTGTTACAGAAGCCACGGGAAGTTACTGTAGCATGGTTTCTAAGAAAACCCAAAATAATCCATGTCATAGGAAATGAGGCAGAAGTGTAGAGCCAGGCCAAAATACTTGCCATTCCGTTTTCAGCCTGTATTAAAGGCATGCCCAGATTTGTGGGCATTTCCAAATGTTACCCAACTGATCCTCCTTGGCTGTTTCAGTGAAGACACTGGAAATGTTTACAGTCTTAATATCCTGTACACCAGATTTTGCTCCCTAATAAAAAAGATTCACTTTTTTTTAGATCTCTCTTTAAAAAATGGGGGTGTGTGGCTTCTTCACAAACAAAGTCTGAATCTTTTTAGTCAGTTTATTCAAAGCAATACTGAGTGATTTAGGCAGCACTGAATTTTTCCTGATAAAGCAGATGAAGTTATGTATTTATAAATGTAAGTATAGCAGGGAACATGATAATCTGTGATAATAAAATATGGTCGGCTTAATGAGCTAATACAATTTAACAGAATTCCTTAAAAGCACACCTTTAATTTGGATTAACCCAAGTCTCTGTTCTTAAAGAACATCATTGTGATGTTGATGGTCTAGGAGTTATACTGGCAAAAGTATTTAGCTAGAAGGTCGTGGCCGTAGCCACAGGGGATTTACCAGTACATGGTCTTTGTATAGAGCAGGCCTGAGATTGAAAAGCAGATTTAAAAGTGGTCTCAGAGCACACGGTTTAGTGTACGCAGCAGTGGTATTAAAAAAGGGGTTCGGTGGCCAAATCGATGTATTTTCCGACTTTTTTATTGTCTGAATATCATAACAGGACAATGGTTCGGGGTGTTGTTTTGTTTCTTATTCTTGGAGCCCAGCATTGCAGTTTCACACAAAAATCTTGTTTGTATCGAGGGGAATTTTGCCTCAAACAGAATTTCAAAATTAATTTTATTACATTGCTACTGTGTGCATAAGACAAGTTATTATGAATGGGTTGTTTTTCATATACATATGTGAAACGAACGTTACGTGTTTGTCTAATTTGCAGGTGGATTTTCAGGACAGGACTCAGATAAGTCTGGGGTAACCATGTGTGATATTCAGTGCCTTCTGGATAAAGAAGGTGCATCCGAACTAGTCATAGATGTTATAGTAAACACCAAAAACGACAGAATCTTCTCAGAAGGCATTTTGCTTGGTATAGCGTTGCTTGAAGGTGGAAATACGCAAACCCAGGTACTTATTTACTTATTCACGTATTGATTTTCAAATGCGTGTAGTCTAGAGACAGAAAGAGCTTCTTTTGCTGTGAGTTTTGTGAGCAGTTTATCACTGTAATATGCATCCCTACCATACAAATGCAAGTAAGCCCTGTTATTATCTCATAGTGTAGCCTCTTCAGTAGAAGAAAACACTTTTCAGCTGTCCATTTCTGTGTAGCACGGTGCTGCTTTTAATCTGGTCTTTGCCGTATGAGCATTATCTCCAATTACTGCATACCGCTCTTTGTAAAATTAAAAATTACGATACTTTCATGTTTATAATAGGAAAAAAAAATCAAGTTTTTTTCTGGAAACATTTAAGGACATTTACAAAATATCCAAAGAGAGAAAAACTGGCCGCTTGAGAAGACCAATATCCTGTTCCATAGAAAATAACTGCTTTAAACTACAAATTCTAGTCTTTGTGGA
Source organism: Eurypyga helias (assembly GCF_000690775.1). Classification (NCBI taxonomy): domain Eukaryota; kingdom Metazoa; phylum Chordata; class Aves; order Eurypygiformes; family Eurypygidae; genus Eurypyga; species Eurypyga helias. Next base: position 18,785 of record NW_010272243.1, read on the forward strand.
CGATCTCCCTTTCACCCAACTTTAGCCAAATAAGATGATTGCTTGTTCTTGCTCTATGATCAGCAGAGTTGTCATGAGAGAGGAGAGATGGGATGAATCACTCTGCATTTCCCCATATTTCATCATTGCTTGTGAAGGGGGCCTAAATGACCAACTTGATTGCAAGACTCATTGCAAGACCATAAGTTGAATGAGAAGAATCCATTCTTGTGTCTTTATTCTGTAAAGAAATAATACGATCTGTGACCCTTAGAGAGCGTCCAGAAAATGTTAAAGAAGTGAGGTTTTGTTGCAGCTTTCTAAAATGAATTGTTAGGGGCTGTAAAAGGCTTTTACTTTAAGACAGAGTTTATAAACTGTTGAAATAGGTACTCAGCCTGCTTGACAGTAGTACTAAGGAACTGGACCTAATAACCTCAAATATTAATTCCAATTCTCTTTGAATTACAAAGAATGTATATAATCTGAGCTATAATATTACATGTTGGATGTTTTCATGCTTCCTCTTGTAGTTACACAGTAACAGTTACTTTGCACTAGTATTTTTAGATGGAATATTATAGCTCTAGAATGCCTGGAGAAATGCAGAGTGTCACAAAGTAATTTAACTTCAGGTGTAATATCGTGGCACTTTAAAGACTGCAAATAGCAGTGTTCACCATTTTATCTAAATTTTAAAATGTTATAATCAATCTTTGCTACCAGCCTTGTGTATGACTTTGTGAAAGAACTGGTCAGCCGGTGGTCAGCATTTGTGCTGTGTAACTGAAGTAGTTATTCATCAATTGTTTTGCAAAAATAGTCTGTTTTTGTATTTCTTTTCCTTAGAAGATTGATAGCTAAAGAATATTTTTTTTTTCACAGTATTCAACTTACCAGCAACTGAGGGAGCAAAAAAAGTCAGAAAAATTCTTTAAAGTCCTGTATGACCGCATGAAAGCTGCTCAGCAGGAGATACGATCGACAGTGACAGTGAACACTATAGATTTGGGGAGCAAAAAGAAAGAGGATGATAGTGACCTAACCATATCTGTTCCCAAAAAGAGAGGTAAGGAGGCATCCATGTAAAAGAGGGAAGAAGTGCACTATATTCATAGAATCACAGAACGGTTGGGGTTGGAAGGGACCTTAAAGATCATCCAGTTCCAACCCCCCTGCCATGGGCAGGGACACCTTCCACTAGACCAGGGTGCTCCAAGCCTCATCCAGCCCGGCCTTGGACACTTCCAGGGATGGGGCATCCACAGCTTCTCTGGGCAACCTGTCCCAGTGCCTCCCCACCCTCTCCGGGAAGAACTTCTTCCTGATATCCAATCTAAACCTCCCCACTTTCAATTTAAACCCGTTACCCCTTGTCCTGTCACCACAGACCCTTGTAAAAAGTCCCCCCCAGCTTCCTTGTAGCCCCTTCAGGTACTGCAACCAAATTCAAACCACATGTACTGCACTAGTGATACTATGCTGCGTTGGTCAGTAAGCTTTACTGTTAATCATTGCTAATTCGCATAATTTGCCTTTTTTATTCTCTAAATTATAGGCCATCTCTTAAGATGGTTTCAAGGAATTAGCTTTGATGAAATCAGTGAAGCTACACTAGTAGAAGATATAGGCCCATATTTTTTAGAGAAGCAGAAGTAGGAGCTGCTGCTAATGGGGCTATTTCACAAGAGCAAACACAGGAACTGATTTCCCACCCTGTGGTCCTTCCATTGTTCTCATCATTTATTGTATATTTGAGTGAAATAGTAGGGCTTTTTGTTTTAATGTTCTGTTTCACTCTGGTTTGTGGTTTATTTGGAACATGCTATCCCTGCATGAATGCTGCTTTGATATTCTTTATAAGTTGCCTAGAGGTCTTCAAAAAGTTAGGCACCAGCAAAGAAAAAGTTGCATTCATTATTATTGTTTTCTTATTGTTTAATCAAATGAGGAGAAAGAGTTTCAAGAATTAAGGAGAATTATCTTCTTTTCAGTGAAGGATTCAACCCTGCATCTGAAAGAGGGTATGAAAGGACAGTTAACAGAAGCATCTTCTGCAACATCTAAGGCTTACTCTGTGTACAGAAGAGAAATGGACCCAGAAATAGATCTCATGGGCTCGGGAACGGATGCTGCCAATGCAGAGGAGAAGTCCGCAGAAGAAGCAATCATGAGCCCTGCCATTGCAATCATGCAGCCAATACTGCGATTTCTTCAGCTGCTGTGCGAGAACCACAACCGAGAGCTCCAGGTAAAGTGTTTTTATGCTGAGCTACAAAAGTCTTACAGGAGCTGGCACCTCACAAGGGAAGAAGAACATGCCTGTGCCTGGCTCCTGTTGCAGAACAGGGGTGTCTAAAATGTTGTGTTCTTTTGGTCCAAAATAACCCTTTTCAAGAACCATTTGCCTGCTTTGTTTGAGCTCATGTTTATGTCCTCAGAATAGCTTGGGGACTGCAACATAACCACATGGAATTGGGAATCATAGAATCACAGGATGG
>NW_010272244.1:0-9400 GCF_000690775.1 Eurypyga helias
CGAGACAAGGATGTCATGCGGGATGTCATGAGAGGGGAGTAGAAGATACATACAGTTCCAAGGAGTATCAGTGGTTTTCTAAAGGTTTTCAGAGTGAAGATTCTGCTAATTTCACACAGAAAGGCCATATGGATGCTAGCAAACTTTAGTTTTTCTATACCATAAAGAGTGTCCAAGACTTTTCTTCTTTCTCCTAAGCCAGTGTGTGGACAGTAGTCCAAAGCAGAAGCATTAAATTGTACATTGTCATCTGGATCAGCTATTCTAAAAATGGTCAGAGGATGTGCTGCCAAATTTCTTTCATCCTTTTCAGATTTGAGGAAGGCAAAAGGCATGATTATTCTACTGTACTGAATTTTGGGCTTTACAGTACTGTAATAGAAAACTGTACCCCTATTGAATACTTACATGTTTGCTTTACTTCATGATCTGCCACAATGCTTCAGCCTAACTAAAGTGTGTGGGATCTGCAGTGCTACATCTTGCAACACCTCACCATTTCAATATTGGCTATTCAGGTGTAAATGTCTCAGGTTCAAGATTAAAAAAAAAAACAAAACAAAAATACCAAAACAACCCCCAAAAATCCCCCCAAAAATCCCTTGTATTCACCCCCATAAAATTTCTTGAGCTCCTAAATAGATAAAGAATTAAGAAAAAAATAGATGAAAAGGCAGTAATAAACCAAAACAAAACACACACTCTATCCCCCAATCCAAACTGATGTATAGAAAGTGTTTGAAAGTGACAGTGAAGTAATCCGTACATTGAAAGGTGCTGCAGAGAAATCTACATTTTACAATACCACAGAAATAAATTCTTCTCAGTAGTTCTTCCATATAAATATAATTTAATTTCATCCAGACACTTCATCAGGTGGAATCAGGTCTTGGTAGCTATACTAGTGAGCTCTTCCTATCACCACATCCTGAAGAGCTTTAGAGAGGATGTCATAGATAGGGAAACTGAAGCACAAAGAGGTAAAGTGGATCATCTAGAGTCATACCTACCCTAGGCCATAGGAACAGAATGCTGGTTCTTGAGTGACAGAAATTAAAAAATTTATTCTTCTGGGACTTCATAGGTTTAGACCCTTCCTAATGTCTCCCTTAGTAAGTATCTAGTCAATATGGAGCATATGGCACTGATATTGTTTCCTTACATTACTTAGTGAATTTAATAATGTAAATAAATCTCTTTACATACATTTTTTCTCCTAAAGTGCATGGGAAAAAAAAAAGAATAAAGAAAAAAGCCTCCACTCATGGACTTTAATTTTGAATTTATACTTACTGCTTATAAGTAAAAAGTCACCTGTCATTCAGAATCTGTGAAGCTTAAATAATTATGAGGGTAATCAAGGCAGAAGTTTAACCAAAAGCTCACACTTTTCCCCACTTTATGTGGTCTGAGCATAGATTCCTTCCTCTCCTTCAGTACCTTTTGCTTCTTATTCTTCTCCTTCAAACCTTGCTTCTTCTGCTCCATCCATCCATCAACACCTCTGTAGCTCTCTGCTTTTATGTTGAACATCTTACTTATGTCACTGATTTACTGAAGACTTATTTTTAAAGCATCGTTACTTTCAAAGATTATCTTTACAATAACTGTCAGAGAGTTTGCACTATATCATCAAAACAATGTTCATCTTAGTTCATATTTACCACCTTCCTTTGAGCCAAATTCATTGACTTCAGTGTGAACTTGTTCCATCAAGTACATAATGTACTACCTAAACTTCAGAACAGTGATCATTTTTGAGTACAGGAAATACAAGCCACACTGAAAACTGGAGGTGAAAGATGCTGGCCCTGATAAAAAATGCACATACAATTTAAATGAATTCATAGCTTTTAAAATGTTCATCACAATTTAAATGAATTCATAGCTCTTAAAATGTTCATTACTCTGAACCTGTTTGAGATTCCTTTTTTTAAAAAGTAGTTTCTGAGGGCCTGCAAGGTTGCAAGAGCCTACACTTTCTACAATGGAAAAGATTCATGTCATTGAGGAGATAATTTCTTGTCTTTATTCTGCTTCTCTGAACATGCTTGTTTAGATGAAAACCAGCCTTGCAAAAAATGCCAACACGAAGCCTGTTTTTGGATTTAGTGATGCAGAAAGGCTCAGGGTAAAATTTACCTTCCATGAAACAAGGTTTCTAATTGCTATCCTTGCCTTCACTCCAACACTTAGGATCAGTTTATGTTCTTTGTTTTCTTTAGGCCTTTTCCACTAGAAACGTCAACAGGACATTTGTATAAGGTAATATTTGAAGTCTGGGTTCCTGGTATCTGTTCAGCAGTAAACTAGGTGAGGCTGTGAGTTTTCAGCCGAAATCCCACCTGAAGAGAAGCCTTCATTTTTAGACAATGTTACCGGGAAGGAATTTTGGTTATTTAGACTGGGTTTTGATTATAGGTAGTGGGCAGCATATTTCAGTTTGAAAAAAGGAGGAAATGAAAAATGACCCTATATTTCATATCTCACTGAATTTAGGCAGATAACCAAATGCACTTGTTCTTTTAATGAGAGAATGATTTTTACAATGCAAAAGTTCAACTTATCAAGAAAGAAATCATGCACTCTATACACTTTGTGAGTACCCAGATTATTCTCACTGAATAAAGCAAAACCAAAATACAGCAACTTAAAATACATAGTTTAGGGCACTCAGAGCTCTAAACTTCCTTTACAGCTTTAACAATCATCATTTGGAGCAGCTCTTTCAAGAGACCCAAATAGCTTTGTACATCTATCCTTGAACAGCATGGTGTAATTTTTGGCAGCTTTCTTGATCATTTAGCTGATGCTTTTCAGTCATTAGGCAAAATGGCCCTCCTTTTTCTCCTTAGTCAAGAACAACTTGAAAATGACTGTGGCTACATCAGTCTACATTCTGATGCAGGCTTTTATCATGTGGTGCGCAGACGAAACCTGTACTATGGTGCATAAGGAAAATGAATCAAGGAGATTCTCTTTAGGAAAATGTAAATACAGATCTGTGAATGACTAGTATTGTTGTCTGTCCAGAAAAAAGGCAGCAAATACAGTGCTAAATTCATTACTATTTTCTGGTTCATAAGCTCTGGAAAATATCTTTGCTACTTATTATTCACCTAAATCCACAAGCCTGAAATCAATGCAATTTCCAAATCTACTGACTATACCTCTAGTTCTTAGACTCTAGGTATGGGTTCATTTCAGGAACAATTCCTCTGGAATTTTGGGTGTTCAAGACTGAAGTTTCTTTATAGCCTACTGGAAATAAATGATACCAAAGTTATCAATTTAGATTCCTGTTTGACCTCACAAGATATTACAGATCTGTGATGAACTTTAGAGCCCACATTTACTTGGGAGTAGGAAAAGACAACTCAATACAGTGTATTAAGTCAGAGTCTTCATACAAATTTACCTCACTTCACCAACAGAAATTCCCTTAAGCCCCCTTAAAATTCCAGTTAAACCTTATTAAGTCCTTCTTTTAGTCTTCGTAATTTTTTCATATCACGCTTTTTCTCATTTAGCAAAGGTGGGGATTCATTCCACCTCCAAGGCAGTGTTCCTGTGGCTGCTAAAACAACTATCAGGTAATTAGAATTTATATTTGAATTTGGCCTAGAATGAAACCCTCTGGGTGCAAAAGTGACTATCTTTGTACTTGTCTCTTGAGTGAATACAAACCCAAATATTTTCTGTTATCTGTTTACATCCTCCACATTTCAAAATATTACCTTATTCGTTTATATCTTACCCACTTGGCCATTTGTGTAAGAAAATATGTGCATTCAAGTAATTTGTACTTGTCATGCACAACTGTTTTTTGCAGTATCTCATATGCAAGTCCCTGTCTTCACTGGAGCTGCCAGTATTAATTCTCCTTTGAAGCAAAAATTTCATGGTGGACCATTAAGTCTGATTTTTCTGCATGGCATTCACTGTGGCTATCCTTTCCTGTCAAGAAAATGATTTTTCTGACAATCAGAGATGTTTCTGCCAACTTACTGGCAACAGTATCTTACGTATAGATTTTATAAGGTCTGTCTTGCTATTTCTGCTTTATTTCTGGTGTCCTTTCCGAAACTCTGATCTTTATTTTTATGTGGTTTTGAGCTTCAAGAAGCAATTTTGAATCTTAAAGAAGGAAAAGGAAGATAAGCTTGATTAATTCCCATTGGGAAAACAAAACAAAACAAAACAAAACAAATCAGACCAAACTTTAACAACTTCTCAGTTTGTATAAAAGTTTATAGTTTTCATTCTTCATGAAAAGATCACTCTATTTCCTGTGGAAACTGAGCAGAAAAATGTCATGGATTAGACAGGGCGCACATAGTTAGTGCTGTACACCAAAGGAGTGAAAGGGGGATACCGTTCTAAAAGCTAGTGCAAACTGTCAATATTTTATGCCAGTGATACCAGTGTGCACGAAAACACAATCCAGAAAGATTATGTCATGGATCTTCTCTCACATTATCCTATCCTTCCTGCTGGACATTAAAGGCTGTAACATTCCAAATAAGCATTTCTCTGATTGGAGGGGATGGCATTACTCTCTGTACTGGGAAGTTTTTACTGTTACTTTAAAACTGGATTGTTCTGAGCTGAAAAAGAAACTTATTTGCACACCTTCATAGGTGTGTCTTTGTGAACCATAAAGAGATTTTGTATGTAGAACTGTGCAAATAATGTATTTACCTGCTTACTAGGTATTTTTGTTTGCAATAAAATAATGTTATTGGGTGTTAGTTTTTTTTTTTTTTGGTGTGTTTGTTTGTTTCATTTGTTTGGGTTTTTTTTTGTTTGTTTGTTTTCACTGTGAAGATCAAAAAGTTCACAACATGTCTGCTAAAAATGGAATGTCTGTCATTTCTTAGCCTTACCAGGAGGAAGGTAATCAAACTGACTTTTAATTTATGAGGTTCAGACATTGTGAGCTAGTCTAGCTTAGTTGTAGATGTGTCCAAATCCATTTATTTTCCTTTAAAAGACGAAAGTGTGCTTATTTATATTTTTAACATATCTACAGTTCCTTCAAAATGTGAAATACATGAAGCCTTTTTTGTATTGGTTAAAAAAAAGATAGTATTCCAAGATTTGGTGCCTGGGATATTTACCCCAGCTGGGGAATGAATTTACACAAGTAGGATAAAATTCAGTTTAACACAGAAACTGTTTGGCAATATTATTTAAACAAGTTAATGTTCATAATAATTTAATTAGGAGTATTACCTAGAGAGGCATCATGTTAATATACATTGCTGCAATGGAGAGGGAGCAGCAAGATTGCAAATAGAAGTTTTTTGGTTTTGTTTTTTTTTTTTTTTTAAGTTAAAGAGACAAATTAAAAAGGAAATAATATTTGGAAATAAGTAATATCAATGGATCTCAGGGAAGTTACATGTAATTACCCTTGAGGATATTACCCTTTGAAGGGTATGATCTCAACTGTTAACTTCTTGAAGATGACATTGTAAATGAATAATGGGAATTCTTTATCATTTCTGATGACAGTAAGATGAATATAGCTGCTGGAGCTATGGGAAGGAGATGATGGTAATAATTTATAAAAACAGTGTTATTAAATAAATTTTAAAATAAAATTTAAATTTCAAAAGAGCATCATAACCAGATGAGAGGAAGGCTGAAAGAGGGGTGCACTTTCTTTATGTAGAACAGTAAGCAATTAAATACAGCAGTGGGAGTGGTCTGAAAAGAGTTGATGCAGAAACAGACCATGAACATTTTTATACTCACTCTAGTATCTGCAAGAATAAAATATGTTTAGCCCCAGCTCAATAATTATCTGTTTGGTACAAGAGACTTTTTTTTTTTTTTTTTAATAACTGTTTGTCTACAAATCCTCTCAATAAACCCAATCCTCAATCCAAGAATACTGTGTGTAATAAGAAAAAAATCAATCAAAACTGTATTATCTTGATCAAACACAGGTTTGAAGAATTACATATGAGAATCTTCTAAATACCAGGATTTCCCTTTACAGAATAGCTATTATCTCAGATGTAGATTATGTGCACTCAAACATTTTCATTTTATTCATTTTTGTTCTTTACAATTACTTCTCCATTAAGTATTCTATAACCTGGTGATGAAGTGATTAATTCTGAAACCTCTGAATCCTGTTTAATATATTAATAATTTTGTGGTAAATTAGCTTAAGGCTTATTTTTCTTCAAATTTACAAGCTTCTGTTTTCTCTGCTTTCCATCTCATTGCTGCCTCTGCATGAAGAAAATGACACCTTAGGTGTAAAACTATTGCTGCAAAAATTCACAACATCTCAGTCAGAAATAGTTTTCTACTCAAAGACTCTAATGAAAGAATTCTAATATCTAAATGAATTAGTTTTAATTTCTGTTCAACATTATTTTGTCCAGTGAAAATTCTAAATTTTTACTAAAATTATACATTTTTACTGGAATTATAAATAATGTACATATGCATGCTTATTACGTTTTTAATCAGAAAAATTTAATGCCTAAAATTAGAATTAGACCTCAGTAGTTTCTTGGTTTTGCTGATATCTCAGACTATATTTCCAATTCGCAAACTTCATTTGTTATCATCTGGTCATAATTTTCAACCAAAGACAGTTTTCACAAATATTGTGACTTAATACAACAAGAAAATGATCCAACAGGAGCAAAACCAAACCCTAACTGTTTGAAGCTACATAATCAATTGAGGTAAAGCAATGAAATTCTGCTGAAATGAATGAGATTTGCCTAATACATACAAGCTACAAATGCTTTACTCAAAAATTTTTTTCTATTTTAAATCTATGCTATGTATTCACTTGAAGACCTAATAGATCAAAATTATCTCTGTTCCTCTCTTCCTTCTGCTTTCTCTTTTTGTCCCTCCATCTTTCTTTCTGCACGAATTCTTATACATAGGCACTTAGCAGGAGTCAACACTGCTTTATGTAGAACAGATTTGGTTCAATATAGTTTTTGAGAAAATAGGTTTAATGAGTAATGGTAACCAGTGGAAGTAAATGTATGCTATGTTGACTTACTACAAGATGTAAACAATTTGTATTGGACTTCATGAATGAAAATAATAAAAAATTAATTTGATTAACCATGTAATTAATTAATGAGCTTCCAAACCCCATCATTAATAAGCATCATTACTGAATATGGATTTTAGTAGTGAGAATTTTGTTGACTAGGGAGGGTCACCTTTCAAAAAGATTTTTGAAAGAATGCAGGGAAAATAACCCAAAATATCAAGGCAAAAATGCCTTTTTATTGAGAGAATATTGACTCAGAAAACTGAGATATTTTAAGTGTTCAATCTTTGAAAGCTATCAAAATGAGAGACTGAGGAATGGCAGAAAATTCTAATTTGCTCTTTAACAGAGACAGACCTCAGCAAAACAGCAGCTGTAGTAGAGGCTGAGATGAGTTAGAACAGGATCTGTATTTTAAGATTGCATGAGTGAGGACATCTGTGCACTGGTGCAGGAACAGACACTAGCAAAATAATCATAGAGTCTAACTCCCAAGAGAACTTGACTTTCCAGCCCTCTCTGCTCATGTGCTCTTTAGATTTCATTGTCACCCAGAAAACAAACCCATTGTGGAGAATTTCCAGAACAGAACACAGAACAAAATGAAAGCATCTTTACACATAACTTATTCCATGATGCAATCAGGTGGTCAGAGCAATGCACGTCTTTCCCCATTCCTTTCTCATCCTATCTGAAAAACGATGTGGTGGAACAGGAAAAAACACAGATACAAAATGCCTTTGACATGGAGAATGATTAAAGAAACTAGTGAATAGATTAGTATTTTCCAGTCTGGAAAAGATAAAAAGAGAGAAGTAGGAGGATGGCAATGTTGTGGGTAACATCGGAAAGGGAAGGAATGTCCATAGTTTCCTCAAATATGATAAAGTGTGGACATCAGCTAGAACCAGAAAATAGCAGATTCACTGTAAACAGGAGGAGGTGCTTCTTTACACTGTTATTAGATCTAAGTGGTGGATTTTGTTGCCAACAGACATTTCAGATGCTAAAAATTAACATGGGTGTAGAAAGTGTGATGAAGGAAATTTATGTGAAAAAAATTCAAGGGCCGTTATATAAAATGACAGGATGTATCTGGATCAGGAAGCACCTGAAAAGAGGCTTTCCAGTGGGAGAAGTTTCTGGAGAAATAGCCCTATAGTTTTGCTTTACTCTTATTTTTTTCCAAGTTGCCATAGTTAGAGAAGATAATGGGCCAGAAAGAGATTATCATTGATGTTGTGGCCTCTGTCTCTGTCTTCATGATTTGGTTCCTTACAGCAAAGCTGTCTTAAAGTATGAAATATATTATTCAAATCAGGCAAAAAATGTAAAACCCATGGGTCATCTTTTACAGCAGATCCTACTCAGTTATCAAGTCTTTTGACCACAATCCTATTTACATGTTGCATATCTGAGAAAGCAATTCCCTTTTGATCAGAGTTTCAAAATAGAATTAATATCATAAATTATCTGAATCATTATGTAATCTGTGTACTTACATCAGCATATATTCCAAATTCTTTTTCAGAGACTTTGAATCAGAAAGTTTTTCTTAATGCTCACTTAGCATTATACTGTTTTTTAAGCAAACTTTCTCTTATGTCAGCAGCTAAGGATAACAAACTTCTGAACAAAATTACCAATCTCTTCTATCTAAAATAACCCTTCACGGTTTTGTTTTTTTCACAAGGCCTTATTTTGTTATAGGGGTGTATGAAATAAACTGTTATGATTATAGCATTTTATATCTAGAAAACCCACTGAAATTTATTTAATTTTTAATAAAATCTCCTGTCATTGTGTGTGATAGGGAGGAACTTTTTTTGCCTAAGGAGTTAGAAGCAAAATGACAAAGAGAAAGAGCATGTTATTTCACTTGGGAACAAGAAATTGTCAATACAAGGAAATGAATGTGCCCGAAAAAGAGCTTAAAAAAATGGATGAGATAGAATGGCACATTGTAAGGAAAGGAAGATGGGAAAATTCACATATTATATCCAAAGAAATTTTTACTTCCTATGAGAAATTCAGCTGTTGAATATCAAACACAAGTAAAGATTTCTGATTTTGGATAGGATCTTAAGTTTTTTTATCAGATTTTTGATTGAAATAGGATGAGATTTATCATATTATTTCTCACTGTAATCTCAATTTTTCTTTTTTAAATGTTTCTGACTGCTAGTTTTTGTACCAAACTCATCCTCATGATATTTAGAAGCTCTGTAGACTGGAAGAAATGTAAGAGTATAATGTGTATTTTTATCATTTGGGATACATCATGTTGGTTCATACTAAACATAGAGCCTTTTCCATATGTAGAATCATAGAATTATAATCATAGAATCTTTTAGGTTAGAA
>NW_010272245.1:0-4962 GCF_000690775.1 Eurypyga helias
CCGCCTGACCGCGCCTCTCGCCGCCCAGCACGGCAGGGTGTCTCGAGGGCAAACCGAGAGAAAAACCTTTTCTGCCCACGTTGCCAGCCCTTCCTCGGGCGCCTGAACAGCCCTGGCCGGTGTGCACGGGGCTGGGAGCGGAGGGGCAGGGGGGAATGTCTCTGCAGGTGGCAGGAGCTGCTGGGGGGGCAGGGGCACATCCCTTGGGAGTGTGAGCCCAGCTGACAGCGGCAGGGGGGGGGTGGGGGGGGCAGGGGGGGCGCGACCCCGGGAAGCACAGACAGAGCGTTTGGGGTTCCCGTAGGGTCTTTACCTGGCGGATCGAGGTGCGGTAGCACCTGCTTGGCCAGCAAGGGCCCAGTAACCGGAAGCTGAAGAACAAGAGCTGGCACTCTGGCAGCTGGGCCACAGTCCTGGGAGGTGAGGGTGAAGGTGAGCACTAGCAGTGCCAGAGCATGCCAGAGGGAGAGATTGGCCGCTGTTCTGTGCATCTGACCACTGCTGCGAAGGGACAAAGTGTTGGTGTGGATGGGCGCTTCTGCTTCCTTAGCAGGGTAAGTTTTCTACAGAGTAGATTTATGTTTCGTTAACAGGTTGTCTATTTAGTGCCAGCTTCCCTGACACTGCTTGTCGGCATTAACCCTTCAATAACAGGTATGATGCTGGTGTGCAAAACAGAGTCTCTGCTCAAATTTTGCCCCTCAAAAATTTGTTTTTATTGAGTCACAGATTAAGGTCAGGCTGTGTGCAAACCTGTCCTACTACCCTTTTGAGGGGAAAAAAGGCTGTGGGACCTGCTTCTACAAAATCTGGTCATTGGTTTAGTGCTTGTGGTTAGATGTGCTGCAGGTAAGCGTAGGAGTCCTGCAGAAAGGCCTGCTACTGGGATGGTCTTACCTTTGCACCCCGATTGCAGTGCTCAGAGCTTGAGTGGAGGACAAGCCTGCGAGTGTGCTCTGAGCCTGGCTCTGGTGTTGATATTAGCACATTAACTCACTTTGTTTCCTTGTTGTAAATATGTGGTTTTGCTTATCTCTCTCATAGAAGAGCAGTTGAGCTCTGCACCTTCCTTTGAAAGAGCTAAAGGTCTTGTTCAGTGTCGTTACTGCTACCCTACAAAGCACACAGGCAGTGATGGGGACGTTCAGAGACTTCAGTGCAGTGGCTGAATCTCCAATGGCATACACTAAGGGGGCTAATGCCACATCACATGTTGAGAGGATCAGTCAGATCAGATTTGGTCCAGGACACCAATAAAGAATTATTTTCTTGCATTTTCATCCAGTAAAAACAATTTTAAAATAATGACATTGTATGGACACAGTGTCTGTATCTTTTCTGGATGAATACTTACTCTGAACAAACTAAACCCACACTTATGCCAAAAAAGAGAATCTTCAAGAGTACATGCTGTTGTCACAAAGCACACTGTTGCCGTCTCAGCATTCTGACTACTGTAAGCAAATAAAGTGACAGCATTCATAAAGGCAAAATTCATGAGGGTTGGTTGTCTGTGGTTTTGATCACTTCAGGGGAGGTTTATTTGTGTGATAGGTGTAGCTTCAACATAATGGCATTTGGCTGGTCAAAAGAAATTGCAAGTTAAACTCACAAGTAGTTTTTTGTTACTTGTGCCAGGATCTGTGGAAAATAAAGATTAAAATAGCACAGCTGTTGTATAACTGGACATGTATGTAAATTGACTAAGGGGTATTTGCCATTGAAGTCTGTGGAAGATCCAGATTCTGCCTCTGCTAAGCAGCAGTAAGTTCAGGGACTTGGGGAATTGATTACAACGTTGGGTCATGCTGAGGTCTTGAATTTTGGCAGCTCATGATCTTTAATGCCTGCCTGGAGGGGTCAGTGCCCAGAAAAGACTGCTTTTAATGTTACGATTTTTGCTGTTGACATTGCTGAGATCAGCGAGAACTGCCCATGTTGTTTGCTTGCCTCTCCCCCAGAAGCCCCTGGGAATAGACATGGAAAACAACAAGAATCTGTGCCTCATTCAGATATTTCACGTCATCTGTACTTCTCTGTTTAAAAACAGTCTGCAGGCAGAGATGTCATCAGCGTTGCTCATTATCACAGGCAAATACTCAGACAGAGGCTTATCAGGGAGTGTGAGGGAAGATGTTCCCTGAAGTGTGGTGGTTGCTCTAGTGCCCCTGATGGCTGGCTGGGAGCTGGGCCTCGCTCCCCTGGACTCTGGTGGTCCTCTGGGGTCATGCTAAGCATCCAGTTATAGTTGTGAGTTATGGAGAGGCCATTCTTCCTGCTTAAGAGAACTTTAATTTGTGATCTGCCTTGTGATTTTTTTCCATTCATGATGAATGCTGGATCCTGTTTTGTTTCCCTGGTCATAAAGATGCTGGTCTTAATTCCGTTTTCCTGCCTAAGATGTGTTTGCTGGAGGCATCTTTTTTAGCAACTCAGTTATTTTTGATTTGTAGGTTTACTTCATGCTACATTGCAGCTGCTGTCAGTCTATTTTGTTCCTCAGATAATGGTGTTTGGAGGAGCCTCTGTGACCTTCATTCTGCTGGTTGTATTGTTGGGACCATTGCCTTGGCTTGCTCTTTGTTTGTTTATGCTCAAGGAAATATTTTCCATGAAGAGGAAGGCAGGTAAGCAGTGATTTTTATTTTCACCTGCACGAATTCAGCTTGCCAGGGCATCTCCTTCTGGTGGTCACCTTGCTAAACTTTATTTGCTGCGTTATTGCAGTGAGGGCTTTTGGTCCAGGGGAATCAGACCAAGGAGGAGGGACCATAGTACTCCAAACCAGTGGTTTGTTGGAGAAGAGAGCTAAAGGGAGAGTGAACAGTTGCTATTTCTTACCTGTTCTTGGCACTTAGATTTAATTAGGGGCAGTTCTGACTTTCAAAGGCTAGGGCACTAGCACGGTGAAATAGCTGGAGCTGTAGGAATGGGAATGTTTTAAAAACTCTGGAGGTGATACCATGTGCATGCTTATCTGGCAGGGCTGCTTGAGTCCTTGGAACTGGCTGGGATGGAGGGGAAGGGAGTATTTCTTACCTGGAAATTCAGTTGTTGCCTAAAGTAGGTGCTTGCACAGTACTGAGGTGAAGCACTAGCAGCTACTGCTGCTGTTTATGGTCTGGAACACTGGGATGCTGCTTTGGTCTGTGTTAATGATGGAAAAGTGCTGTGGAATATAAATTTAGCAGCAGAACAAAAAGCGGAAGCAGGAATTTCTGCAGCTGCACAGCTAGGTTAGGTGTGTTTGCAGATCTGTGGTGGGAAGCCAAGTTACTATGTGTAAATACCTTTAATTATAATTCTTGTAGAATATATTGAACTTCTCCAAAGGAGCAGACACTACTGTTTTCAAGGCAAAATTTGTAATTTTTTTAAAGTAAACATCTACCTGTATTATCTTCTGATCTGATTTTTGTTTGTCTTTTTAGAGAGTTGTTTGGTCTGGTGATTATTACAATATGGATGAGTCTTTGTCGCAGTTCGGCAAAGTAAGTTTTGTTTAATTTTTTTTTGAATCCATTGCTATGTTCACGTTTTGCAAATAGCTTCTTGAAAACACAGTTGATTTTGGCTGCTTGTTTTTCTTCTTCAAGTCACTGTCTGAACTTCCTCAGACACCTAAGCAATACTAGCTGGGTGCTACAGTCTGCAGGATCTTGCACAGATAAAAGTCGGGGGTGGGGAGGGAGAAAAGTAAATCTACATGAAACTTTTTTCTGCTTCCCCTGCTGCAATAGGCAGGGGACATTTTCCCTTTGCATGAGGAAAGTGAGTGCCTCTGCGGGCACAGTGAGTGAGTGTTGTCCACAAATGCCAATGAACGGCAAAGCCATTTCTGCCATTGCTTCCAAGTTACAGAACGTTCCAGTGGGGTCCCTGTACTGGTGTCTGCTGTGTCCACTGGAGGAGGTGGGTGATGCACTCGGAGCTGGCAGAAGGCTCTGGGTGGGTGCCTGTCTGCAGTGACTCCACGCTTCTCCCCTCCAGCCTCTACAGAGGACTGTACTACAGTGCTTTTGCTAAAATACTTTTAGCTGGGAACGTGAAAAATCTCAGTGTGCCAAACAGTACCTTTGTGCAGGGAAAACATATGGCACATGCTCTGGGCAATCAGGATGGAGTTTTTTTAACCTGGTTTATGTAGCCTGAGGTGGCAGAACAATTTTTTCTGCTGGCATGTGGTGCCTCTCTTGTAAAGGACTCTGCTAATCCATCCACAGGAGCTTCATTAAAGTGGCCAAAGGCTGTTGTATTTCCAACTGCAGCCAGGTGTGAATGTTTCCTAGCAGTCTGATTTGAAGTAGCTCTGTTGCATTTGCTTCTTTATAGGAGTCCACTGGGTGGGGTTCACTTGATTGCTGCAATCCTGGTTGCCCTCTTCCCCTTTGTTTCCTGGCTGTACATTTACGTGAACAAAGAGATGCGAGCATCTTGGCCGACGCACTGTAAAACGGTGATTTAACTGGGTGGGAGAAAGAAAGAAATATTCTGACTGGCCTTTGCTTTTGGATCTTAATGAAAGGTTAGTATCAGTTTGATAGGACCCAAGAATGCCTGGCTGCTTCCAGCAGAACAGTTTGAGATTTGTTAAAAAAAATGAGGAACACTGTCAAACCTGAGTGAAGAATTTTTCTATGGAAACTGTTGTTCAGTTGACTTCTTTATGTTTTCAAAGCACTGTTGATCTAATGTGCTCTAGATGGTATATTCTAATGGTTCTAATGGTATATTCAAGATATCCTGGCATCCCTAGATTGCTTTCCAACCACACCATACTTTGGGAACTTTACTGTTCTGTAACATAAGGGAAAAGTAAAGCAAACACTGTGGTTCAGTAAATGACTATTTACAGCCATAAAAATTCCAGATATCTGCCAGGACAATCCACTGAGACACACTGAAAAATTGAGCAGTCTGTATTTTTGTTCCTATGCTAAAATCATATAGAATCACAGAATG
>NW_010272246.1:0-37646 GCF_000690775.1 Eurypyga helias
GACCGACCAGCTTGGGGGGGGGTGTGTGTGTAATATTTGGGAGCTGTTCGCCATGGGGATTAATGGGGGGAAAAAAAAAAAAGGGCAAAAAAGTGCGTTGTATGCAAGCTTCGCTGGCAGACTTGGGGGCTGTGCGTGCGCTCAGAGACGCCACTCGCTGCGTGATGCGTCGGAGAGCTGAAATGTGGAGAAATAAGGCTTCCCCCTGCAGTCAAAAGTCTAGCACTTAACTCGGATTCAAGTGTTTCAAGTGTAAAAGACATAAAATTTACTGAGAGTTTATCACTTGTTGGTTTGGAGTTTGTTTTGCGGTTGTTTTTTTTTTTTTTCTCCTGGACTAAATCTTGTTCAGCTGGAACATGAGGCACAGCAAATGTCAAATGTCAGGCTGAAATGGAGTATGCTTACTAGAGAGAGACTGTGCTGGCTCTGAGGACCTCCTTTTGAGACTGGAGGAAACTGCATTTGCCAGGACAAAGAAGGAAGATCAGGCGCTACAACTTTGTTCCTCATTGGGTTGCTTTTTTTTCTTTGCCTGTGCTATCCGTCTCAGATGAGGATGGTGGGAAGGAAGTGGTGGAGGAAAAGGGGCTCTATGTGAGAAGGATGGATAGGACGAAACTGATGTGCTCTGTGAAATCTGTATGTTCCTGCCCTTGCTTGGGGTGTGCTGTGCCCTTAATATTATGGGAGACCTAAGCTCACCTGCTAGTAATTTCTAATTTACTGTCCTAATTCATCGATTTGTTATCACTAATTGTACTTCATTTACTTCTGTGTAGTTTCCAGTACCTAAAGGGTTGAAAGGTTGCTGTAATTGGCACCCGCAGCTGCTCTTTCTTTTGACAGGGGATAATTTTGCAGCCTATGCTTTGTGTGACAGCTGCCTAATTGGGCATTCTCCCCTTGTAGCAAGCCTGCCTCCTCCAGCCTCCCTGCTGACAAATGGTGGTGGATTATAGATGAGGACACGCTGACCCGTTCGACCTTGCTGAGACAGCGGGGAGGGGCCTCCTGCTACTTGAGGGAAGCTTTGGGTCATTTAAAGGACAAGGTCATGAGCCAGGTGGGGAAATGACATGATATCACATGACAATAGCCCGATGACACGGTCAGTATGTCAAGGACAAACTCATCAGTATTGATTAGCGCTGCTTTTTCCTGGTGCCTCTGCAAAGCCACTGATATTTCAAAAATATTTTTGCTAATTTATTCGAGGTGAAGCGCCAAACGTTATTTTCGGGGTTGTTTTGGGGAGCGTTTGTGCAGTGTTTTCTTCTCGGTACAGATCACATGCAAAAGCAGCGTTGTTAAAAACCCCGCCGATGGTAATCTGTAGGGTTCATCTCGATGTTTGTGGTGAAATGTCCATCTGCATGAACTCTAAGAAAAACACCAGGAAGGATGCATGACAGGGCAGAACTTGGGGGGGGTGGAATCCCGGCTTTTAAATTTTAGTATTTCACTTTTCACTCTTACTTGAAATACACGTGTAGGAATCTTTATGAAAACACGTGTATCTGCATACATACGGCTGACTGGAATGTGGGAGAAGTGTTTGAATAAAAAGAACCAGAGAGAAAAGTTAAATATAAATTCAGTGCTTAAAGAAAAAAATCTTATATTAGCTCAGGGGTGATACAGTTAAGATAAAGCCTTGCCTATTTTAGGAACTAATACAGTATCCAGCGATGTTAGGCAATAAAAACCTGCTAAGTGGGTTTTCGAAAATGTTGTGAATGCAAGTGACAATGTTTTGAGAGCATCTTCATGTTGCATTTCTATGCTAATAAACTTCAAGGTAAATGAACAGCTTGTTTGACATTTGCTATGTTAGACAATAATAAAATGCTTTCTTCTGGAGTAATTAGACTTGATAGATTGATTATGTTAAGAGGTAAAGATAAATACAATCCAAAAGAAAGCTCGAGGGGAGTTATTGCCTATTTTTGAACTTTAATGCTATCGTTCTGTTTTAGCTGGCGCTCAGCGGTGCGTCTCGCACCCATGTGTGCACACACATGTGCACGCACGGACACGCGTGGCATGCACAGAGTTTGTGAAACAGCCTGTTAAGCTGGGAGAGGAGTGTTCACCTAGGAGCACAGCTCCCATTTCTTGAGAGATCTGATTTGTTGTTGGAAGCTGTTGTGTCTGAACCTCGTCAGTTCACCAGGATGTAATTTTACTCCCCCGAGGTAAAAAGCCGTCAGTGGTAAAGTGTGATAAATTAGTTCACTCAAGTAGATGCGCGTGCGTGTGTGTATGTGTTTAATTCTGACCTTGCTGTGCATGTGTTTAGCTGCTCTCGGTGCCTGAGTCAAGCCTGGTGGAGGTTTAATCCTGTGCCCTTGTACACGTATACTTGATTAGTAGTTGTGGTTATCTCAGCAGAAGACATTCCGCCCTCCTCCTTGTATTGGTCGGGACCCGGGCATTGGGGAGTCAAGTCGAAGGAGAAAGAAAAGAGATTTTGCATTAGTATTCTATGAAAGCCTTACTGTCTGCAGAACAAATTGATTGCTACAGTGTACCTGTGCTTGGCACCACAGCTGTGAAAGAAAGGTATGGTTGTAATCTGTTTTATTGTATTACATATTGTGACACTCCAGGAATGTTTAACATTCGGCTCTTCTATGGCACAGGCTGGAAGTCTAAGTAAAGAAAAATATGTGAATGAATGAAAAGTATGCGAGGCTGTCGTTATCGGCAGCTTTGTTTACTACCACGAACTAAGTAGCCCCTGCTAATGAGACAAATTTATTGTATGTGCCAATGGCAACGTAAGGAGATGGATAACTGAATTCTCTGTATTATATTCAGTCACATCTGTGTCAGTAGTTGCTGCGCACCTATGCAGATAAAATCCTAATTAACCTTTTAAAGGGGAATTTGGTTTGCCTTTTGAAAAAATACACTTGAACACGGATGTGTTTGTTGCCTCTTTAAATGAAAGTGTGGATGTTTTTCCGAGTTTTTAATCTGCTGCGCTGGAGCTGTGGGGGGGTGGGGTGGGGTGTGGATGGGGATATGTGAGGAGAGGTATAAAAATATGAAAATCTTAGATGTGCTACTATGATAAACAAAGCTGAGGAAAAGTCTAGCAGGATTTGAGCCTTCATTTCTCCCACCCCTCCCATAATGTGTAAATATGCACCCATATTTTAATGAGAAAGCTAGCATTTCCATAACTCGGTTGCAGACTTTACACAGTTGATTCTCTGGTTTTATAGATGCTCAGCTGTGGTTTTGATGGGAGGTATGAAGCACTCCATTAATAAAATTCAGGCTGTTTCAGAGAGCTGTGCTTAGTGCTTCATTCTTGGCATCACTGAAGTTGTGTTGGTGATTATTTGGATGTTTGCTTGTGGTCACTCTGAAACATCTGAAGTATCTGCTCTCGTCATGCAGACATTCCCAACTAATTAAGTTTAGGACAGGTGGCAGACTCGTCCTGGGCATTTAAATCTGCATGTAAACCTAATCTAATAACTTGATGAGAAAATGAAAATCCATCTTCCCTGGTATGTTATCACCGTGCACAAGCCACAGAGGTATTTGTGAAATCCTCTCTCTTTGTCCTGGCAGGTGACAAGTAAATGAGTTGCTTTAAGGAAACGCGGGACTTGGAAAGCGCTGCATGCTGGAGAGCAGTCATGCACTATAATAGTTACTTCCGTCACACGGCCTTGACGACTTAAGGTTAACACTTTATGGATGTGCGGTATATTTATATGAGTGTACCCTTGAGCTTACATGTTGCACCTTGCAAGGAGTGTGAATACAGCCTTATGCATGCAAGTCGTTGATCCTTGAGATCCTTCGACAGCTTGGAAAATTTCAAAGAACCCTGGATGGGGAGGCTCTGTGATGTGATTGTTTGTACTCGAATAATGATGACTCTAATTACAACTAATTAGTCAAAACTTATTTATTCAAAGCAAATATTTTGTGAGTGAGCTGTTCTTCCCCTTGGACATTTTTGGAGATAGAAGCACATGTTCTAACGATAACAAAATTTGGTGAAAACAGTTGCACAGTTTGCACAGCAGATTGTGAGAACAAGGGACTTAACCATATCTAACAAGATTTTGGAAGTTAATTTCAGTAATGCTGTGGAAATGGTTGAATCTTATCTTAAATTCTGCATTGGCTTTCTGTAGATTTTAACCAGTTAGTTGCAGGCAGTTGAGTTCTGAAGAAGGTGTGAGATAAATACAGGGCAATACTGCATTTCGATGCAATTAACTTTTGTTAATAAATTATTCAACCTATGACTAAATAAATTATTAGAGGAAAAGAAAATGACGTGTGTTTAAATCCATAAATCCAAGTCCTTGAAAACCTTTTACTAGTCAAGATTGCTGTGACTGCTTCAAGACTTCTTATAATTTCTCTGTTGAGTAGAGCCAGTTCTTGTGGTTCTGAGGTTTTTATTTTGTGGTTATTGGCTTCCCCCCCCCAATTATTAGCGTATCAATAGAGATATGAGGTAGATTTTTTAGATTAACAGTTAAGAGGACTGATGAGTATGTGCTTTTAATATCTGTTTTCCTAGTGCCATGGAATGCATCAGTTTGGGTAGCATGTAATTTTCCTGGCTTTCTTTTTTTACATGGAAAGTAGAAGGATGTTTGCAGAATTAAAACTTCTACTGCCAACCCTACTGAATGGGCATGCCTGATAACACTGAAATCTTGGTGTGGATTTTGGAATATGACTCAGCCTGCAGTGGACCGCTATATTTGAAGGGGGGGAAAACCAAACAAAACCCCAAATAAAATTAATCAGATCTAAAAAACATCCATGGGAGCATGTGCTTCGTTCCAGCATTGTTTAAGCATGTAACACTGCCTTCCTCTGGAAATATTTAATCAAGTTTTAACAGTTGTCGCTTGAACGCATCATCAACTTGAGAAGATTTCGGAGGTGAATTCCAGTTTAGATACATTTTTGAAAGGGAGCTGTGCCCTGCTTAAGATTGTGAAATGCCCGTTCCCCTTCTCCACCCCCTTTCCTTCTGTTACTGTGCTCTACCATAGTAAAGAAAAGAGGAAGTTGAGGTGTTGCATAACTTCTCTAAGTAAATAGATTTTCTGTGCAGATGCTGAAGGCAGCTTCAACTCAACCAGTGCTGTAGCTACTAGATTCCTGCGAATGCTGAAGGCAGTCATGTAATTAATGGCCTTGTGTACTGAACTGAGACTGCTGCGAAACCTCTGGAGGGAATTACTGTGTCTATTGTGTTGGTTAACTTTCCCTGAAAATTAAAAGTGTTGCTGATACTCTGTTGGGTTGATGGGGAGGATTTTACAAGGCCTGATGAAATAAGCTTTGGCATCTTTTTCCTGACCGCTGGACAAAGCATCTGCAGCAGCAGAATTGCACTGAATGATGGAAATGAAGCTGGTAATAAAAACATGATCAATCTTGCTTGGGGTGGGGGGTGTGGGTAAGTGTGGTAAGGTAAGAAAGTGGAAGGCTGCACTTCCAAGTTTTTGTGTGTTTTTAAGAGGTTCTCATTGTAAAATCGTAGACAGAATTGGGACCTGTTTTTGGTACTAGCACAATTGCCTATTGAAATCATGGTAAATGATCTAGACAAGATTATTAATCTTTGTCTATTCTATTCTCCTGATGCCATTTGAAAAACCTGGGGCTTGTTAGATGTTCCAAATGCCTTTTTTTCTTTCTTTGAATCTTTGCTTCTTCAGTATCAACCATAGGTGGCACTGACTATTAGCAGTTACAAGGTTTGGGATACTTCCCCTCCTCCCAGACTTATATCTTTTGTAAAGCCTATGTCAGCCACTTAATCTGTTTTCTCACTCTAGCCAAGAGAACGTGTGGCAGGCTCTATAAATGAGTAAATATAAGAACTAAGTTATTTAGTGAGTTTGGTTGATTTGGAAACTTCCAGCTTCTGAGGCTGGAATTTGAGGTTGTGAGAAGTCACCAGGAAAAATGTTAATATTGATTATTAAGGGATGAATATTTTTCCTATGTTTTTTGGCTCTGTTTAAATGGGAGGCAAACTCCTTTCTGCAGGTGTAGTTCTGGTTACTGGTGTAACCCGCAGAGGATGCTATGTCAGGCTTGGTGTTGTTCAGGGTTCCAGAGCCTGGGCACCCCAGAGCAGTTCAGCACACGCAGGAAAAGGGCCTCTCTGAATTCACTTGCACATTTTTTCATACCTCTGCTTCGAGCGTGGACTGCTAGTGTTTTGTGTATACACGGGTGCGTGTAAGGATGGACGCACACCCTGTTTTCTAGCCCGTCCAAGCAACTCAGTGTGAATGTATTGCAGCTGCATTAGACTGGTTTTGATGGCTTTCTAAAGCAAGGACATAAAAATGGACCTGTTCAGGAAGGAAGTGCTTGTACATACTTCACTGTATATATGGAAAGATCCTTGCTTCAGGATAAAAAAAGACTTCATGGTTTCTGGTTAGGAAAGAGGATGAAAGTGGGCAGTGGATCAGAAGAGCCACTGCTGCAACACTTGCATCTGCTGCTGCATAGTGGTCCTTCCAGCTCCAATAAAGTCAGTAGTGCTTGCCCAGCTCAGTAGGACTGTTTCAGCATGTCAGATCTATGAGAAATAGGAAAAGTTGGTGGAATTATGGTTTTGATCCTAATACCTTTGTTCGTCTTTTCAGTTCAGTACTGACACAATTGTTTTTGTGGGGAGAACGTCGTTTCAGCAGGTGTAGTAGAAAATCTGTATTGACTGTACTTGACTGACACACATCTCCCCCTAAGGGTGATGTCAGTGCTGGTAATTCTTCTTGTTTTGGAAGATGAAGGCATTTACTGTCGTGTGTAAATCCTGTTCCTTTAGTAATCCCCATTGTTTCCTCAAGTTTCGTGTACTCAATTGTTTTGTTTCACCAGTAGGAAAAAGAAAAACAGCCCACCCACAAACTGTAGAGACAGAATGTCTTGTAAGTAAAGGGCCACACTGAGATCTAGAAAATCTTTCTTCCTTTGCTATGGATATGGATTTCATGTGACTGTAGGCAAGTTGCTTAATCTTCTTCAGTGCTCACTGTTCCTCTTGCATGAAGTGGGAATACTCCAGAGGACTGCTGTGATGTATCTTCCGTTTTGTTCAGAGATGGAATAATTTCTCTTGCAATTTTGTCAGTGCCCGGTAGCCTCCAACATAGTTTAGACCCGCACAGTGCACGCACTAAGAGGTTCTGGTGAACAGCAAAGGAGTGAAATTACTATGATCAGTCTGTAAAAAGCAGCAGCCATCTAAAATCATATATTTAGACGCCAGATTGAGATAGGTATTTGGTAGCTGAAATGCCTCTTACTTCCCATTAGTTTAGTTTGTTTGGGGGTGGGGGGTGGTTTATAACCTCACTTTATGTCTAAGTAATAGGAATTGAATTCTGTTGTTCACTTAGGTCTGAAATAGTTTGGGATTTTCTTTTCCAGATTCATGTAGTGGATGGACGGTATGAAAATCCCATGTATAGTTAGGAATATTGCCTACTGTTTGCAGCTTGGTGGTGGAGTACATCAACGGTTGGGTTTTTTTAATGATGGTGTTATTAAATGGTGGTTGTACGTTGCATCAAAGAAAACCAGGATGCTCTGTCAACTTCAGACACTTCCTTCTGCTCAGCTTTTCTACCTGTGACTATCATTTTAACAAAGAAGATAATTTCATGGAAGGGTAGTTCAGATGCATGTTTTGTGTAATTTGCAAGTGTGGACTCTCGCACGTAGTTACAGCTGACAGAGTACAGTCAACAGAGGAAAAAGTCTGTTATCAACAGTTCTCTGCCCCTAAGAGCATTTCTTCTGTTCTCCACGATACGAGGTCACTATGTCAAAGGTTTTTGTAGCGTTCTGCTAGTCATGATGGAGTGCAAGCCAATTTGAAATTAAAATGCCTGGATGAGCTTTACTATGCAAAAATTAAACTCGTAATCAAATTTGCCAGTCGAACAAAGAGAAATGTTTAACAAGAGGGTTTTAGTGGCAGTACCTAGAGCGGCAGAGACTTTGCTTACCTATCCCTGTCAAACAGTATGGGTTTTTTGGATGTGCAGTAGGAAAACTGCCATAAATACCTTTCTCATGGTTGAGATCTGTGAGGAACATGGATCGTGCTTGCTCTTGGAAAATATCCCCTTGCTTTAAAGTAAGGTAACTAAGATGAATGCAAGAATTCATGGAAAACTCGAGAGAGGTGCTTTCAGTAATGTGTTCAGATATGTTAGCAAAAAAGGAGGCTGTTGTTATTCCATGTTCTTCAGAGTCACTCATGTCTTAGCAGGCAGCTGACAAAAATAATTTACGTTCAGTGCACACTTTGCTTCTCATGTAGAAGTGAATTACCATTTTAGTCTATTAATTTTCATTTCGGATCTTCCCCTTCTCACCCCCCTTTAAGTGGAGCTTTTGCTCTGAATGGTGATGGATAGGGAGTAGCTTGACCAATTTTTTTTTTTTTTTCCTTCCCTCCTCCTACCCTTTTCTCAACAACTGTAGAGTTAAGGTGTTTTAGAACTTCCAATCCTCCCTCTTGTTCCATTGGTCAAGATCACAATAAAAATAATGGAAACCACTGAAGATTTCTGACTCCCCATCCCTGTGTGTTGTAACTCGATGTTAGTGCAGTCTAGTGGAAATACTTCCTACAAAGATGGAGAAATAGAGCTGATGGAGGAACCACACTACCTAGAATTTCACCTCGGGCTTTGTATGTTAATGAAGCGGGTTGCTGGTATCCTTTCACAGTGTGCAGTATCCTACGCGATCTTGTGTCTGCCCTTCTTTTTCATACTTATCAGGAAGAAGTTATTCCTGGAGAGGGTGGTGAAGCATTGGAACAGGTTGCCCAGAGAAGCTGTGGATGCCCCATCCCTGGAAGTGTTCAAGGCCAGGCTGGATGAGGCTTTGAGCAACCTGGTCTAGTGGAGGGTGTCTGTGCCTGTGGCAGGGGGGTTGGAACTAGATGATCTTTAAGGTCCTTTCCAACCCAAACCATTCTGTGATTCTATCCTCTTCAGGTCTTCTTGCTTGTGAGACAGTGTTCCAGGCAGCTGGAGTAGCCTTACTGTTTTCACCTGCTATTGATGCTTTTCTTCTGGAAACATACCTTTTCCTGTACAACCCTTCATTTCTGCTTAGTTATCCTTGTGTCTTGTCTTAGTTTGTAAGCACTTTGGGGTTTCAGCCTGAGTTTACGGGAATGTAAAACGTTTTACAGTAGTAATTATGCCATTCAGTGTTTCCCAGCAAATGTCAAGCGCAGAGACAGACTTGCTGTCATAAACCTGGCGGAATATAAAGAAGGCACATGGAATTTGCATCCCAGTAGGTTATTCTTGGTAAGCCAAACTGTTCACCTTCAGAAGTGGTGTAAGCAAGTTCTGGGTTACGTGATTTAGTAGAGATACCAAAGGGACTTAAGAAGCAAGTCAGGTTAAGTTTTATTTGCAATAAAACTGAAATCAGAGGTAGACCCAGTAAATCCAATCCCTCTCGTTTGAGGAGTGGAAAGAGAAATTATGTTCAAAAAAGTGGACAGCTCGCAGAATTAAGTCAGCTGTTTGGGCTCAGAAGGTGATTTCATTAAGGCAGCTGAGACACAGGCGGCGTCCTTTGTTTCCCTGAAAGAAGTCTGGGTTTATGTTTAACCAGTCCTTGGGACAGGTGAATTCTCTGCCTTCACCTTCCTCCTCAAAAGTTTCCTTGTTCATATCGTCTTTAGCACCATTTGCTGTCATGATAAAAAATAAATAAACGTTGTCACTCTGAAAATAAGTTTTCCTTGGAGCAGTGTTTCCTTTCCTTCGCTGGTCTTTTATCCATCTGTGCCGTCTGTAGTGAAAACAGATGGCAGTGGGGCAGGGATATTGTCATTGTACCAGCCAGGGAATGGAAAGAGCTTTCAGTAGGTTTTTGATAGCAGCAGCTCAAGAGAAGGGGAGCCCTTTGATATCTTTTAGCCCTTCTGCATTCTATTTTAGACCTTCTGTACCCTTTATCCATGTTGTTAATCTTTGTGTTCTGTTGATCTTTTAGTGTGTATCGCTTTCCTTCCCCTCCAATCTTATGTAGTAAAAGAAAGGTATTGGGTGAAAACTGTGTTACTACAGTGTGTATTGTACTGCAAAACCAATAAATGCATTTTTTCTTTTGTAAGTATGTTTTCCCTTCTTATCCTGGAGGCCAGTGTTGCTCTAGGGCTTCATTTAATTGCTGTCCAGCTGAACTGGTGTGTTCTGTGTGTACTCAGCATCTCACAGGTGCAGATGTATTTATTTTAAACTTAATTTGGCTGTGATGAGGGAAAGGGAGCAAACAGTATGGTGTGAATTCTGTGAGAAAAGACAAACAACATGCATCATTTGTGTTTTGGCTTGTGGTCTTGCAGGGAGGTATTTTGGTGGATTTGGATTAATTTTTGTTGCAGTGATTTACTGTTGGAGGAGAGGAGGAAATAGCCTCCAGAGTGTAGGTGATCTTCGCCTGGGAGCAATGCAGAAGCGTAATGGAATTTCCTGTGAGAGGAGTGTCTGAGTATTACAGTAAAAACGAGTGTTTGTGGAAACGAGGGTAAGGAAGAAGGACACAATAAGCGGTTAGGCTGTGTGGGTAGAAATGAAAGAGTTATTAACGTCTGTAGAACCCAGATGAGAAGTTTTAAACTTAATCTAGAGCAAGAGAAAAACAATTGAAAACTGGAAGTAAAGGGTTATCTGGTCAGAGTGTCTTGAGGGGAAGGATTACAGTAACAGCTGGTTTGTGTAGTGTGGAATGGTTGCTGGACATCGGAAATGTTGCGGAAGCGTGGACTGTAGAAGGGAGCTGAGAAAAGACTAAAGGAGAGTAACTTAAGGGTAATAGTGGGAGGAGTAAAGTTTTAGAAAAGCAGAATGCAATGTCAAGGGTGTGTTGTGTACTGTTGGCTGTTTTTTTTTTCTTTTAAAGTTGTCATGGGTAAATTGATAGCAGGAGTGTCAGAATAAAGATAATCTCCTGATGACAACTTTTTTTTTACAAAGTGGATAGTATTAACCAGGCAGGGAGACCTACCCTCTCTCTCCTGGCACGTAGCATTTAACAGCTTGCTCAGCTCAGTTTCACTGGTCAAGCTTGGATACTGTCATGAACTGACCACAAGTATGACCAACTTCAGGGAAACTCTATTTTAGTCTGTTGATACCTTGTTAAGAAGTGAGATGGGCTCCCTTTCATGAGCTGATACTGAATTAACAGAATGACTTTCCTGTTAGAGTAGAAATACAGTTGTTTTCCAACATATCTTTCTGCATCCTGACTATAATGTATTTATTTTTTGGCAGGATGGAGTGAAAAGCAGATTCACAAAGATCCAGCACTGACACTTGAAAGGTATGAGTTTCTGCCCCTGAACTTGGGAAGGAGTTGTTTAACCTCTGTTTTTTCTCACTGTAGGCATGGAGTAGTAACTTTGTCTAATTCACACTAGCTTTGGTCCTTATCCCTCCTAAGGATTAAAGGTGGTTTATTTCACATTCCCAGATAGTCTTTGATCTCTTTCTCCTGAGATTGCTAACTAGGGTGCCAAGCTAACAATCTGCTCAAAGTTTCATGGGAAGATGGAGAAATGATCACCTGCACACCAGAACTTCTGTCCTTTTCTCAACAAATGGATTCTAAACTGTATGCTTTTAGAGCATAAAGTCTCTTCTCACAATGGGTTGTGTGTGGGATTTGGGTTTTTTTCGTGTTTTCTGGGGCTTTTTTTGGTGTTTGTGGTTTGGTTTGGATTTTGTTTGTTTGGTGTTTTTTTGCTTTTCCTTCTGGTATTCCTCTTTGTTGCCCTGTTTGGCTTGTACCTCCCTGTCTGGTGTGATTTACTCCTGTATTAATTTGGTATTTGTGAGTTGTCTTGTGGTTCTGTAGGATTCTGCAGGTACATATGAGTCTGAATCGCTGTTGAATGAAATCGCATTAATGTAGTCTTGAGTGAAATTCTTTTGGTATCATTCACTGATGAGTTATAGCCACAGGGGTTGAACGAAGACCTTCTTTAGCTTTATGACAGGATTCTTATAAAGAACCTAAAAAAGAGAAGAAACTACAACAATGGCAAACTATAGTTTAGTAAGAATACAGGCAGTCAATGAGACTTATCTTCAGGTCATTGACAATGCCTTACTAGATACTGTTCAGAAAACGCTGGAGTTACTTATTGATGGTATATTGAGCTGGGGCATGACTCTTCCAGATCCATCAAGGAAAGATGGCTTTATATAACACAAAGGATGTGGGTTGTGACCTGTCAGCCATACTCAGATCTCTACTGTGGCAGATTAAGATGGAAATAATACCTAGCCTGATGAGCTGAATCGATGGAGTTGTGGTTATGGTTGATAACTATTAGATAATGGCTTTGTGCTACATGGTACACAGTTTAAGCTACTTTGGTGGAGTTTCAAGTGTTTATTTGCTAGATTCATTACTCTTACGTCTTTTGTTTTATGACAATTTCCCTCTCTGTCTCCTTTATCAGTAGACATTAAGTGAATGGATTATAACTGTAATTACAACTTTGAGATATTTCTGTGGGGTTTTTTTACCCCAAAGCTGAGACAAGATTTACAGAGGAAAATTCACCACCTGCCTCCCACTGCCTTTCGTTGTTACCAGTGGCCAGTTTTGATAGATGATGAAGCAGTATCAGGTTTCCAGCCTGTGGGAAACCACCTACTATGGTTGGTGTGAGTTGAGCAACTTGAGGAATGGGAAAGCTGGAATAACTGATCTTGCACATCTTGTTTGGAAAAGGAAATCCTTTTCCGTGTCCTGAATTATAGCTAATTATATTAGGAAGAATGTTCACATTTTGAATATGAACCGATTTTGCTTTTAACTACCGTGACACTTAAACTGGTGAGAGATTACTGTATTCCAGTATGGTGGATGTCCCTCTGTCACGTGCCTAAGTCTGCAGCCTTCATCTGTGTTGCATCAATTAGTTGCCTCTCATGCACAAATCTGCATGAGTGCATAATCTTGCCATTATTTTGTGGTCCTGTTAAAATCCATAGATCCACTTATGTTACTAAAAATAAATAAGAAGAAAGTACAATGTTAAAGGACTTGCTACTAAACTGTTAATCAATATGATATTTTTACATTTTTAAAAACTTGATTTGACATTTCACACATAACCACAGACAATATATTTTTTCCCTTTTTTAAAAAAAAATAGTACCTTGCAGAATTGGTCGTTGGCAGCCATCCAGCGCTTCCAGATAATCTATTGTTGTGGACTACTTGACTACTAAATTGACCAGAAGTACTCTCTTTATGCTAGCTGTCATACTCATTTTTGTTGCTGTATTGGCTAGACTTTATTGCAGTTTTTCAATACCCTTGTTAAAAAGACAGCACACTTGACATGGTTTATGTTAGGCTCTCTGTGTGGAAAGCCTTGGCGCTGCCTGTTTGAGCTCTCTAAAGAGGAACGGGATAGAATTGAGTTTCAGGCGTTTTCTCCGTGGCATCACGGTTTGAGAGAGACCAAAACCGCCACTGCCCACTGATGGCAGTCTGCCACCTCACCGCTGCCTGAAAAGCAGGGGATTCGATCCAAAACTCAGAACTGGTAGAAACGCCCTGCTCCTGCAGGTTATGTATGTGCAGAGCGTGATCTTGTATGTAAGGAAAAAACCCTGATTGCTGCTGACTTGATTTATTGAATTTTTGGTTATGATGATTAAAGAAAGGAGTTTTTTTACGTAGTGTAAGCGTGAGAGCAGACCTAACGTGATACTGAATGCCCAATTAAAGTAAAAGCTTTTTCACGCATCTGAATTTTCATGTGTTAGTAAACTTAAATAAGCTATATCATTCCAAATAACACTTGCTTTAGAGTTTGAAGTGTTGGGTAGCTATGCTGCTAATAAATTAATGTGTTTTTTAGAATGTTTTTGGTTGTGAAATGTCTTATATCGACATCTTCATGTGTGTTTGGTTCTCAGAGTAAGTTGCTGATTTGTTTGCAGATGTTGAATGAACCTGTGTTGGTTTTTTTAATCTTGAATCATAATCATCATCT
The DNA here is from genome assembly GCF_000690775.1 of Eurypyga helias. NCBI lineage: Eukaryota > Metazoa > Chordata > Aves > Eurypygiformes > Eurypygidae > Eurypyga > Eurypyga helias. Next base: position 14,075 of record NW_010272246.1, read on the forward strand.
GATCATAACTTTTTTTTTTCCTCCTTCCCAACATTTCAGTGCAGTGAAAAGCTTTATCAGCATTTCACAAAGTAGGAAGTATAGAAGTTCCACTTGGGGGAATAAAAAGCCAAAACTAAACCTGCCCCCTTCTTTCCCATTTTGCGGAAAGGGTTTAGACAGGGAGGGACTAAGGAAGGTCAGAATTTATTGCCCTGAGGCCTGCAACTTAACTCAATTTGATCTTAAACCAGTGACTCTTTTAGGATCTGATGAATCACTATCAGGGCTAAAACCACCTATACAATTGCTCCGAGAATCTTGCATCCCAGGCTTCAGGAGTGATTTGTGTTTGGCTGTAGTAGCTGAGGTGATACTATAGCTTAAAAGGGTGAAAATCTAATTCTTGTGAAGGATGTTTTTGAGAAGGAGACAACTTTTTTTTTTTGGTGTTTCATTTAAGACCTCTGTGGTGTTAGCTAGCCAACCCAATCACACAGGTAGAGTGCTGCACAGTGTAAAACCTGTACAAAAATTAAACAGTGCAAACCCAGTAAACAAATGTTGAAGCACAGCTGAAACAAGATGCAGGAGGGTGGGAGGGTGTGTGATGGCATGAAGGTTTTGCTGGTCATGTCTGAGATGCCCACATACAAGTGAGTTACACAGGTCGCCCCAAATGAGTTCCAGTAAAAGCTTTATACCAACACGAACGGTCCTATTTATGGACACAGCTCTCTGTCTAAATATAAACTGCTCCCAGTCATGTCTAGACTAACATCAGAGCTCTGCTGGTGCTGAAACTGGGGGTTCAGAAGTAAGACTCCAAGCATGCTGTTCTTTAAATTACTACTTGTTATGAGGAACACCTAAGCTTTATGGCAGCAGTACACCTTTGAATGTGCGACGTTGTGTCGCCCAAGACACCTTTTCTTCCTCTTGTTTAAGCATCAGAAGGTAGCGTCTGGTGGACGTGACCTGTAAGCTAAATATCCTTCAGCACGTGTTTAAAGCTTTGAGAATGTGTCGGTCGGTGGGTGGATGGATAGATAGATCAGTAAAGGGCCTCCATTGCTAACTATTTTCAGCAGCTGAGTTTTAATGAGTCTTTTAACTGTTGCTGCTGTGTTTAATCTGCTCACTTACTCAGTGTTCAGCATTAAGGAAGCATTCTAGGAGGCAAATGTTGTCCTGATTACAGAAGAGGTTAGTTTAATTGTGTTCTGACACACCTTGTGTTAAGAGTTCTTTTTTTTGATTGAGGTATATATGCTGTGCACACAGTTAATTAGGATACATAAGCAAGTGTTGTGTTTGGAAGTGCACATCCAAATATATAATTGTTGTATTAGGATAAGTAACTTGGACTGCATGAAGTTATAAACTGAGATCCTGATTCTCTAGCAGTGGTCTTCCTGTCGTGTCCTATTTGTGAGTGGGTTCTCCTTTTGGATTTGTGATTTATATTGTATCAGCATGCAGCTGAATAGAACGAAAAGGATGGCAAAAAGTGTCTTCTACTTCCTTTTCATTTAACGTAAGATTTCTTCCTTGGTTTACTTGATAGGCTGCCTAACATCTCTTGTCAAAGTAAATAAGCACAAGGCAAGTGCTCTTAAAGGTAGGGAGTCCTTAAAATGTGTAAGGTTCCAATGTGAAGAAAATGTAGTGGTATTTCTGGTAAGTGTACTAAAAAAAAAAAAATATATCCAGGAGCTTTGATCAAACGCCAGCTCTTACATCAGCCCTCTTTGTAATCTTTCTTGCTGATCTGTGACCTTGACCTTGTGTTTGTGTTTGTATGTCAAATCTATTTTAGGGATGGGCAAACTAAGTTCAGTTTAATAGGCTTTATATTCCAGCTTCACAGGGTGCCTCAGAAAAATATAAAAAATAAACTATTTGAAACAATTATTCTATTTCCAGTCATCTTTTCAGATTTCAGACGACTGGGATACTTTTGACAGTTTTATATTTTATTTTTTTAAACTCTGTCTAGGAGATGCTTCTTTGAAAGGCATCTTTCTCTCATTGATGAACTCTTCTAAATTCAACACAGATGTTCTGCCTGGAGGTGGGGTTTCCTCTTGGGGAATCTCACCGGTGGCAGTGCCTTCATTTGGCCTAAGTGCAGTTCGGCACTGAAAAGAATAGTCTCTGCTCTTTGTCCTTCCTCATGCTGCTGTCGTAGTCATGCGTTCCCACACGAAGAGCTGTGGAACAGCCACTCGGCAGCATCTTTGGGGTTTCTTTTGACAGCGATGAGTCCCTTAGTCTGACTTGCCTTGTAGGAGCTTTCTGTAGGAATGCTTGCGTCAGTGCCAGGAAGGTGGCAGGCACAAGCAGCTGCAGATGCGTAGCCCAAGACAAGGCTGTGCATTTTGATAGCAGCTTCACACTTTGATCAGACAAAAATTCTTGTGGAACCATGTTCTTGTGTACATTTAAACGTGCCCCTTCTGAACTAGCTTATTACTAGCGTTCTTACTGGCATCTGGGACGGCCGTTTTTTTATGGAGATGGAAGATGGAGCTCGCTGGCAGCCCATTAGTCTCTGATGCGTTGGGTGCTGCTTGTGTTAGCACAGGCTTAATTTTAGACATATGCTAACGTGGCAGTGAAGTTGGTCGGTGTAACTGACACTTTGGGCATATGGCTTTATAAAGGCTTAGTGAGGTGGTTGGTTTGACAGGCACTATGAAAGATGGTCCCGAATTAGCTAATACTTACGTGCAAGTATGGAGTAACAGATTTATTTTTAATAGGTCATTTATTTTTGGAATAATGTTGTTACATGGAGAAAATCACATACTTCCTTCAGAAATCTATCGCACATCTGTGTTGTTTTATACATTTTTTAAAATGGATATGAGCACCTTTTTCGACTTTCTTGACATTAATGGAACAAGCAGTAACAATAAATAGTCTTTTCTTGCTATTGTGCAATTATTTCCTTCATGCAGCACTCGGGAAAGGCAGATATAAAATGTATTAGTAAGAGCTCTTTTCCACAACTTTGTGATGGCATTTTATCATTCTTCTTGAAATGCTTGTCGTTTTTATCAACATGAAATCTGAGAAATTACTTCAAAGAGTATGCCGTTCTATTGAGGGGTAGTTAAACACTTCCTCTTGCCAGCCATCCGCTGTTCCTACCATGGCTTTGAGGCAGTGAGTACAGTTTTCGTCGGTTTTGAGCTAAGTCACTATTTTAATTGTTCTGATTTGACTTATGGCTAAGCTTGAGTTGCAGCCCAGTTCCAAATGTTGAGGGTATTATTAACTAACCAATCATCTCTGTATATATCTATATGACTTAAAAGGCTTTTAGCATTTTACTTAGGGATTTATGTTACACATGTTTTCAGATTAACTGCGGTATATTGGTAAGATGAGGGCTTTCTATGACATTCTTTACAGGATGTTCTTAGCCTCTTCTCCCCAGGTTTTGCTAAAGTTGGCTCTTACGTTGTAACTTTAGTTCTGCTTGGTTTTATTGCTGCTTTGGAGAAAAAAAAAAATCAATTTTTTATTGTAGTTGAGACCACTTCGCTAATGCAGTGTTTTCCTTTCCCACTTAACTGAAATCATATCAACCTTTTCTGTGTCCAGAGCCTTTAGAAACATCATCTGCAATAAGCTGAAATCTCCTATTGCAGTAGAAACTATATTGTTCTTCCACTCACTTAAAAAGAAGTTCTTAAGAATTACTGTGACTTTGTGTTTGCTTAGCTGAAAACTATTCTGTTGAAAAGTCTAGAAAGTGGCTCTCATTCATAAATAACCATGAGATGCTTGGTCCCAAGTGGAATGCAACTACTAGTCTGTGAAAGCTGTGCATTGCTTTTTAGTGCTTTGTTGCAGTTTAGCCTCTCTGAAACCTATCTTTGGTTAAAATCATATTAAGTGACTTACCATGTGGCATATCGCCTGACGTACAGTTGTTCAACAAACCCGAGAAATACACATTTTTATTATAATGCTGTTGATAAATGCTTGTATCTTTAGATCCCTTCAACAAGCAGAAGGTCAGAGTTGTGTGGAAATGCATTATCTGCATGCATTGATCGTAACTCAAAAGCGTGGTTGTCCAGAAGAGGACATTGATTTCTTCACTGTATATTAATCAAGTTTCATTCTTGGGGAGGTGATGTAGGGTTAAATGCATAATCAGTGTTTTGTTTTTGTAGGCATTGGAGGGAATAGGAATCTGTTTTTTAGTTTCCTTTTAATTGCCGATTTATAGGCAAGTGGTTTACAAATATTGAAAAGATGCACCCACTGACCGTTCTGTTGTATCTACCAGTCTATTACCCACCCCTCTATCCTGAAAACAGGTCTTGGTATATATTTTTGTGCTTGTTTGCTTTTGGTCTCTTGATTAAGAAGACTCAAATAACCAAAAGCTTTGGCTCACTTCTGAGCTTTGATCAATACACTACCCAAGTTAGTTGAGATTTAGGGATATGTACTATTTCTGGATTCCTGCCTTTATTGGGGATGGGGTGGAGTGTTTCTGCCTTATCATTTAGTTTGCGCCCTTTTTGTCTTGAGTAGCAGAAGATCATTTGCCAGTGACTCATAAGGCAGTTTTAGATGTCAAATACTCAGTTCCTTCACAGGTGGCATTTGTAGGTTGAATGTCTATTCCTCTTTATACTACAAGTATCAAAAGAGGTGGCAGGGAGTGTGTTTCTAAGTTCATGGCTAAGTGTTGGTGGATCCTGATGAAAAAATGAACTCAAAGATGCCCGTTATGGTACCGTTACAGAAAAAAATAGAAATGTTCCTCCAGTAGTAGTTGTAAGAACAAATATATGTGCATGCATTTGTGCTAAGGAATTGACTGAGATTTCTGTGAACCACTCAAGTTCCAGGGGTAAATTGTACATGAACAGGGTGGGGTTTTCCACATTTAAGACTGATCACTTTGGTGATGCTCAACTCTTTTACTTGTTAGAAGTACTAATTTAAGGTAGGCTGACATTAGGTATTGTTTGAAGAGTGCCAAAAGCATGCATAATGACCACACGTGTGAATCGTCTCTGAACTTAGTAGAACTTCTTAGCCAGAGGTTTTGACGTGCGGGCCAGATAGGGATTAAGCCATGTACGGTGCTTGAGTGTCCTTGTAAACTTGAGAGCACAAACTCAGCTTGTATGGCAGTTGTGTTTGTCCCCAATCTTCCTCCTTCCCACATCAGTTTTTTTGGGGTGTTGTTGGGTGAGGTATTTTTTGTGGTTTGGGTGTGGGTTTTTTTTCTCTTTTTTCTTTTGGTTTAATTTTTTCCCCTCTTTACTGGTAGGTTTGTGAAGTAAGCTCTAAAAATGTGAATCGCCTGTAACTTCAGCAGAAATGTCTGCCTGTGGCTTTGTGTAAGCTGTGTGCTGCCTCTGGAAGAGGCAGCAGAGGTGGGTGGAGTGCCAGCGTTGGACTAGTCGTGGCAGACCAGCGCTGTGTTGAAATAGCCTGCTTCTCGGGGCAGGCTAACCCCGGAGGGGTCCCTTGCCACCAGGCTGGGCTTCCTCTGGCACCTGAGTCGCCTTGGCTCCCTTCTTTATGCACCAGACCACCACGTGGACATGCCTTGCTCTCCCAGCACTGCCATTCTCGAGTTGCCGTCCTGTTGTGCTGTGTCCCCTTGGGGAGAGCCATGCGTCAGAGCTAGGTGGGCGTTTCTTTACAACGTGCTTCCCCAGCTTTGGGTAGAAGCTGCGATGTAGCCAGCGCTGCTCAGGCTTTCGGTCTTCCATGTGAGAATGCTTTGCCGATGCGTTTTGAGGCCTTTGGACCTCTGCGCCCCCCCTCACATGGACGCAAACGCACAGGGCCTGCCTTGCCACTGCCCCCGACGGCGCGCTGCATAAATACGAAAATCTCCCTGACATTTCCACACCTCATTTAAGCAGACAGTGGAAATACTATATTCCCCCCCTCTTGATAGATTACGTATCATCCCAAAGCGCCTCGTTACCGTGAGGTGGTGTGGCATGGTCTGGGTGAGTCACAGATTCCCGGACTGTGGAGTATCCCATGTGAAATCTGAGGAGTGGAGGGAGGCTGGAATGAGGTGCCTGAATCCCCCTTTCCGTACCCCAGAGGGAGTATGTAGGAACAGCTTCTCCATCCTTATGTGCTTCTGGGGCCCCGATTAACGACAACAGTAATTGGCATTTACATTTTAGCAGTCTCTTAAAAGCCCAAGTAAATCTAAATAGTCTCTACCAGCCAGAACAGTTGGGATTATTTTTTCTGGCCATTCAGTTGTTTGGTCTCTGGCATTTCAGTCCAGTGGTCTGTCACAAATAACTCTCACAGGAAAACCCATTTTTTGGGTCTGCTGTGCTGCTGGTTCTGTGTTCACGTCAGCTTTATGTGACTTGGGACTTCCCAGTTACTCAGGGCTTGTGTGCTGTCGTAAAATGGCAGGCTTCACGTCTCTCTTGAGCTGTTGCGTCAACCGTTGCAGAATCTGTTTTCTGCAGCATTTTTCAAAATCCTATCATTTAACTGCTAAAATCATTAGAAGGTTTTGGTTGGGCTGTCTTGGGTCTGTTCCCTTCCACTCACCCCCTTCCCCCTGCCAGTACTCACAGGACATAACTCTTCTGTTGTCCGTAACTTCTTACAGAAGGAAGGCCAGGGCTGGTTTTGGCAGCACACAGCTTAACAGAGCAGAGGGAGAAGGCTTTTCAGAGTCCAATGTTTGCGTGGGATTTAGCCATGAGGCCGCCCGGGGATGTTGCTAACCCCACCAGTGCCTAAAGGGAGCCTTTCACGGAGTGGGCCCAGCTGCAGGAGTGGCAGTGGGACCCCGCCAGCTGGGAGGGAACACCCCTGCACTGGAAAGGAGCGTGGAGGGAAGCTGGCTCCCTGGCAGGTCAGGGCATCCGGAGCCTTTCCAGAAATCATGACAGCTGCAACGCGATTCCCTGTGTGCCCTTCCTGATCGAGCTGTTTAAAAGCGATAGGCAATGTGTTCCATGTTTAGAATGTCTTTAGGAGTCAGGCAGTAGGCTAAGGAAGGAGTGAAGCAACGTGCCCTGCTACTGGGAAGCAGCCTGCTTTTGCTTTCTCAAAGTGATACCCTACAATTACAGGAAAGGAGCCTGATTTTATTTTTTTCCTTTTAAATGTATTTATTGTAAAAGAGGCTTGTTGATTCCCAAGTTCTTTTGAATTCAACCGTGGCAGAATTCACCTGTTTATTGCTGAATTTTGCTCTACCATCTGATCACTTTTGCGTTTTTTTTCCCCCCCTGTCTTTTTCTAAATTATATTTGCAAAAGGAACCTTCAAAATGTCTTGACAGCCTGAATGAAAGCTGTGAAGAGGTCTCAGCTGCTTCATTCATCTCAATAGATTTCTGACATGAAGCAGGGATTTAGCAAAGCACTTAAATACTTGATTCTCTTAAAGCATGTGCTTAAGTGCGGTTGGAGTACCTGCACGTTTTTGCAGCAGCTCTGTGGATTTGGTACCGTGGGTTGTTGAATCAGGCCTGTTTCACTGCTTATAACCTTAGTAAAAAAGAGCCAACTGAAGTGCTTACACCACCACTCTGAATACATCCTTCCTGCCTGCTAGAATCAAGGAAGTGCAAATTGAGCTTAATAATAAAATAATTCTGGGACAGCTAGTCTCATTTTCCGCGTTCATACTTAGCTCACTGCTAGATTCTGCTGCAATTTCCAGTGTATCTAGGAATTTTTCTGGAGACCTTAATTTCATTGTACTCTGCACCATTTCACTCCAGGCAGCCGTAAGGATGGAGAATCGTTTAAAATCCAGTGGTTTAGCTACATACTCAGTGCTATTCCTGGAGCTGTTGAGCAACATGCAGCCTTTAATATATTTATCCTCAATTATCTTTCTGGTTTGCATCTATTATTACTCCATCTGGGAAAACAGGGTACAGAAAAGTAAAACCAGAAGTCAGACAGCCTGTCTGCAGCACAGCAAGTAATTGGACCCCTGGATCCCAAGCCGCCACTGTAATCACTGTAGCGCATTCCTCAAATCTGTAATAATTAAAATGACTGACTTGAGCCGTTGGTTGATGTGGTGGGCTACATTTGGGAATATGAGAACAGGAGGGCAGTGAGCTAGTGAGAGACTTTTTCTGGCTCTTCCAGTAGTTTCTAAGCATTAGAACACTGAATTTATTAAATAACTAAAGATCTTGATTTCACAGACCAGTTTGATTTCACGTCTATGAGTTCATGTTTTAACTCATCTCAACTTAAAAATGGAACATAAAGTTACTACAGGAATTTAATAGTCATTAAAGAACTCTGAAGTGCAGTTAATAAAAGTGTTTTATCTATGTATATGTATACACATCTCAACCTCTATTAATCATTCTAACAATGTGCCTGAGTTTGGATAATCTCTTTTAATAAGTGTTCATGTGGGCGATCTGCTAGTCGTTGCCAATTTCCTAAATGAATACCTTAATTTCTATACGATTTTTTCATAAGATCTTGAATTAAGACTACAGAAGAAGACACCCTGATACTATCAAGTCTTATGAGTTATCTCCACTAGTTTGTGTAGCCCTCCTACTCGAGTAACACCAGTCTGGGGGTGTTAATTTATTGTGGCTCTCTGTTGCATTTAGCAAAGGGATTTAACAAGAAATACTAGCCTGGGATACTGGAAAGAAGTGACTTATAGATGTCATTTTGCTAGTTTAGATTGTGAACTGTTCTTAATTTCTTAAATGGGAGCAGCTGAATATCGGGTTAACTAGGAGGCTGCTGTTTGCTTAGAGTCTACAGTTAGATTTTACAGTTGAAGCATTCGTTAATTCAAAGAATTCTTTCAAAATAAATAAATACATATTCAGGAGTAAGAAGCCATTGGCTCATATGGTTGTTGTGGCTTAATCTATTAGAAGGTGAATTCTTAAATTTCGTTATCTCTTGCAGCAGTAACCCCTTAACGGTAAGCAAAGGATCTTAAAAGTTCATTATTACTCTTTTTAAATCTTTGTGATGGCTAAATGTATCTGTAGTTTGCAAACAAAGAAAAACTCCAACAACTGCACAAGTAGAATTAATATTTTGGATGTACACTGTTTCAGGAGTTCAGTGTACATTTTAATATTCTCTTATCTTCCCTATTCCTACCAGAGTTTCTCCCTAGGCACTGTTTAAAAGGCTGTAGGACTGATTTCCTATGGTATGCTCCACTTGGGGAGTGTGTCCTCAGGTTACAGCATTTCTGCTGCGAGTCCTGCTGCTGCTTTAGTTCTGTCTAGGTAAACATGGCTTAATGAGCTGTGATCAGTGCGTGTTCATGGAGGCTCTGAAAATAGTCTCTGCAAAACAAGTGGTTTATTTACTTGTTAGGATACAGAAGTCTGGGAGAAGATGGTTGAAACAACCAAAACCAGTCCATATACAGTAGTTAAGTGGTCAAGGAAGCATGTCAACTCTAATTCATCAATTAATTTTGTCACAGAAGTTAAATATAATTTTTTAGGTCTAGAGAGCCATAGATGTTACAGGCACATTGCAATAAGGTTACTTCAGTCCAGACTGGGAAATATGAGAGGTATTGCTGTAGGGCTTCTCCTTTCTCTTCCTTCTGCCTTTTTTCCTTATGTTCTCTTTTTTTTTTTTTTCTTTCCTCAGATCTGGTAATGTCTGGAGTAATATTTAATAGCAGGAAAAATTGTTAACATTTCAGTGGGTCCAGAGAAATTCTCTGGTATGGTGTATATGTTTTTAAAAGGCTGCTGAATCGTTACCTTTAGTGCCCAGCTAAATATGAATTTCCCAAGCTGGTTCAGTTTCCGCATGACCACACTTCAGATAGTGGAAGAAAAGCGTACTCAGTTCAAAACTCACTGGAAATGCTTAGTTATGGGGTTTCCTTCAAACTGAGAGATTTACTGCCTGGCTTCCCATGACAAATAAGGTGTAGGTTTAGAAATGTTTTTTTTAAACTGTAATTTCGGTTCTTGATAGATGACTTCATCACGTGTATATTGTACATTAGGTTGTGTCAGGTTTTATAACGCTGCAATGCCTGCTGCAGCACTAGGTCAGAACAGGCTCTTTAGAAGGATCGCTGATGTCCCATTCCTTATGTGTTAAGCGCATTTCAGATTTCATTCTCTTTAAGGAATGCTGCTTTGCATCAACATGACTTCTGTAAAATGATCAATATTTCCTTAGCATTGGGTAATTTAAAAAAGAAAAGGTGACAAAACACTTATTAGTATAGTTACTGTATGTAAGCCATACTGGCTACAAATGTGGTCATTTGCAACAGGGCTTTTTGAGTACCTAAGGGATTTGCATAAACGCATTGTCTTTGTTTAATTACCCAGAGCTGTAATGAGTAAAGTTTGACTGAATATTGGCTTCATGGTGCATTTGTTTGGGACTTGATCTTAAAGGTGACCTTCAAGGCTTGCTTCTATCGGTAGCAAACCTTGAAAAAATTTAAATTTTATTCTCTTAGATGCAAAACACAGGCTACTGATTGCTACTTACTCCTTTTAAGAACAGCGTGCTGTCAGAATATGAAAGTGTGGCTGCAGGTAAGCAGTGTATCTGAAAAATACAGTTTTCCAACTTCCAAAAATAAAGTGCATTCCCAAATATTTGAGGAAATAATTCTCGCTGTATTGATGTTGCGGTTACTGGATACTTGATGTATTCATTGGAAACCTGGATTTTTCAAGGGTTTGTTATTTCTGATCGTAGTCTATTCTGAGTTGAAACTCTACAAAAGCCTGGCCAGAGTTGCAAAGGTTTTTGAAGGAACAGTAAGATGATTGATAATTTTTACTTAGATGAATCCACATTTAAGTTGTAGTTATATAGTTGAACAGACACTGTGTTTTCTACAGGTAGTTGTGTAAATGCTGGTTAATGTAGTCATGTATTTCTGAGGGAAGTACTGACACCCCAGCAATAGCTACCCATTTTTCATTTGAAATTTAGATACGTGGGTATACACATTTACACTACAGTGCATTGCTGGTGTTTGGTTTGGTTTGGTTCATTTGGTGTTTTTTGGTGTGTTTGTGGGTGGTTTTTGTTTTTGTTTTTGGTTTTTTTTTTTGAGACTGAGCGTTTTTTAGAATTTTGTCTAAATTGACTTAAAAATCTAGTAAGTTAGTATTTGCACAGGGGGATATGGGCTGTTAACATTACAGCTACTTAGTTGTTCTTCTGCTTCTTTACTTTTCTTTCAAATCTGATATTTTTCTGACTTCTAGTTGCCTGTAGCTTTTGATTTAAAAAATAGCCTCTGGGAAATCAATCATAAAATATTCATTCACTTCAAGGAGTCAAGGATTTCATCTGTGTACATCCTTTTTAAACTTGTATTTACAAGTTTTCAATGGGCTTTTAGTCTGTGAAAGTGAATTGCAGAGTTAAATATGTGGAAGGACACTTAGCTTTTCTCACGTTGAATATTTATGCCAGTTTAGAACTGAATGAGTGAAGGAGTAGGCATGTGTGTTGTAGTGATCTCAATATTGACCTGTGGTGACTGTCTGAACTGTTCATGCTCCCACTGACCATTGATATAACTAAAACTGAAGAGATGCATCTAGCATAAGTGCCCTTGTTGTGCTTTTTAAACCAGCTTTTTATAGCATACTTCTGAATCCAAGGAAGTATGGAGTAGAGATACTCTCCACTCTTTGAAAATAACAGGACTTCAAGAAATACCTTGGTTTTTTGCCATTATATGTTTAATACAAGGAAAGAATGTAAAGGATATCAGGATTTGTATTTTATTGGTAAAGTAAGCACCTTTTCCACCACTCCTGTCGCATCACTCTTCTAATGACTCATGGTAGTTGGGAGTTGCAAGAACAAATTTCTACCCTGTTGTGCTGTCATACCATAGATGTTGTATTACTAGATAGTCCTGGGCAGCAGTGGCAACTTGGTTTCTACTTTTAGTGATGTCATCTTTGCAAAAACAAAAGTACTCGTATATAATGCTACCTGTTCTCTTATTTAAAAACAGGTTCAGCGTGAATCTAAATGTTGATTTTAGGCATGCCTTTCCCATTAATTCTCCTTTAGAGTGATAGTCTGCATGTCCTGTATATTTACATAATAAGAAAAAAGGTGGATGCCACTGTGAAGTAAAATCAAATTAATTTTTTTTAAACTATATTTACAGTGCTTTTAGATTTTTCTTTTCATGGTTGCTACTCCTTGTTTTCAGCTGTAGGGTAGAGAAGTTCAGTGAACACTTGCAGTAGCTATGCTTATGATAGTTAAGCTTAATTTTTGCCTAATTGCTTACATGTCCTGAATCTCTAAGACAGTATTTTGATACAAGAAAAGAGGGGTGGGAGAGGAAAGGGCAGTGAAGAAAAAGTCTTACGCAATTAGATCTTATCCTAAATATTTTCTTTCTTGACCACTTTTTTGTTTTGTTTTGTTTTTCACTTAGGAATTTTATGTGCTTGGTGGAGATGGAAAAAGATGAAAACCAAGCTGGCTTCCTGGAGAAAGAAGGCAGCAAATACTTAATGGAACTTTATTACTGTGGAAGCATGTTTTGAGTGCTCCTCCTAAACGTCTTTCATAAATATTCTAGTTATCGGCAGATTGCTATGATTGGAAACCTGGCTCATCAAACAGTACACATTGGAAGAAGCCTGTTTGGAATATGACTTTCTGTGGTGTTTCTGAAAGTCTGTGAGAAAACACTGCAGACGACATCTACCTATTATTTCTTAACTTACATCTCAATTCAGCTACAGTGAAACTAGTCTTTGAAGTGAATAGAACCAGAGCCCTTTTGGAAACTTGTGTTGAACATGACTCATGGAGAAGAGCTTGGCTCTGAGATGCACCAGGATTCTGTTGTTCTAACTTACCTAGAGGGATTACTAATGCATCAAGCAGCAGGAGGCTCAGGTACTGCAGTTGACAAAAAGTCTACTGGACCTGGTGGAGAGGATCAAAACTTTAAGATTTCTGGAAATATATTTCCCAGCTGTCAAAGTAATGGTCCAGTTCTTAACACAAATACGTATCAGGGATCTGGCATGCTGCACCTCAAAAAAGCAAGACTGTTGCAGTCTTCTGAAGACTGGAATGCAGCAAAGAGAAGGCGGTTGTCCGATTCCATTGTGGATTTAGATGGAAAAAAGGAAGCTTTGTTAGCTGGCATGGTTGAAAATGTGCCTAAAGGCAAACAGGATAGCACATTACTTGCCTCTTTGCTTCAGTCATTCAGCTCTAGGCTGCAGAGTGTTGCTCTGTCACAGCAGATTAGGCAGAGCCTTAAGGAGCAAGGGTATTCTCTTAGCCACGATTCTCTGCAAGTGGAGAAAGATTTAAGGTGCTACGGTGTTGCGTCCAGTCACCTGAAGACTCTGCTGAAGAAGAGCAAAGCAAAAGATCAGAAGCTGGACAACAGCCTGCCTGATATCACGAAGAACCTGCCCAAGGAGAGGTTTATAGAATCTCCTCATGCGGTGCAGAGCGGACCTAAAGTGATAAATGAGCCACTGTCGTGTGCGGCAAGGTTACAAGCTGTTGCAAGCATGGTAGAGAAACGATCTAGTCCTGCTGCTTCGCCGAAGCCCAGCGTAGCATGCAGCCAGCTAGCTTTGCTCCTTTCAAGTGAAGCTCACCTGCAGCAGTACTCCAGGGAACATGCTTTAAAAGCACAAAATGCCAGTCAGATAGCAAGCGAGAGACTTGCAGCTATGGCCAGATTACAAGAAAGCGCTCAGAAAGATATTGGCCAATTCGGTTTAGCAAAAGGAATGACAAGCCATCTCAATGGTCAGACAGGATCATCCACCAAAACGGTACCTAGCAAAAGCAATATGGCACCATTTCAGAGTTCAGTAGGAATCATGCATTCACCTCCCAAAAATGTGGGATACAAAAGTACTTTGGAAAGGAGTAACCTGAAAACCTCTCCCAGCAACAGTTTGCTCTTGCATCTGCTGAAAAGCCAGAACACCACCCAGCTTGTAAAAGCGCACGAGCAGAGTGAGAGAGCCAGCATTTTTGAAGACAGCAGCACACCAACAACTATTGATGAGTATTCAGACAACAATCCTAGTTTTACGGAAGATGACAGCAGTGATGATGAAAGCTCCCATTCTAACTGTCTTCCTATAGACCTCTCCTTCAAACAGAGGACAGATAAACCAGATGCAGGTCCACCTGCGTCACTGGATAACCTGACTCAGTCCTTGCTTCATAACTGGGATCCAAAAGTGTCCTGTGCAGAGAACAAGGAAGACAAAGACACTCCGAAAGCTTCTAAGCTGAATCCCCATCAGAAAGTAACACTACTTCAGCTGTTACTGGGGCATAAGAGTGAAGAAAAGGTAGACAAGAGTAGTGACCCTCAGGGACCACACAGTGCAGCTGATGTGGCAAAATTCACTGTACAGACTGGTAAAAGGACTCCTGTTACGGACAGTCCCAGTGCAAATCGAATGACTCCATTAAGCACTCCACCTTTGCTGGCTTCTGCAAAAGCAGACTCGCCTATAAATCTCTCGCACCCATCGTTAGCCATCAAGCGCAGCTCGCCACCGTATGCCTGCAGCATCCAGCCGGACAGGCTGGTGAATCCCGCATCTAAGCATTTGATAGACCTGTCTAAAAGCAAAGAAATTCAAGGAGCCAAGCTGAGCAGGAACGATAGTCCCCAGAACTCTTCCGCTTTCAGTGCCAGCAAGCTGTTGCAGAACCTCGCTCAGTGCGGCATGCAGACATCCATGTCGAGTGAAGAACAAAGAGCTAGCAAACAGCTGCTAGCAGGGAACACGGATAAACCTGTTGGCTTGATTGATAGATTGAACAGCCCTCTGCTCACGAATAAGTTGAGTACGCACGAGGAAAATAACAAAATACTCAGTTGTCAGCCTGCACCCTCTGAACAAGGACTTCCAGGTTCGGAAATAGAAAATCTCCTTGAAAGGCGCACTGTCCTTCAGCTGCTTCTGGGAACTCCCAATAAAGGTAAAAGTGAAAAGAAAGAGAGGGTGCTTTTAAGAGATGAAAGTTCTCAAGAACAGACAGATAAGGCTTTGCATGAGCAAATATTGACGGTGAAAATAAAAACTGAACCATCTGAAGAATCAAATGTTCCTTATAATTCAAATGCACAAGTAAGGGAGTGCAAGGGTAACAAATTTCAAGGATTTGTTCATTCACTGCAGAGAAACACAGCTGCTTCTCCAGCAACCGAGGAGTTGAAATCTGAACCTCTTTCACCTCAAGATTTCTCTTTTTCCAAAAACGGCCTGCTAAGTAGGTTGTTGAGACAGAATCAAGACAGTTACCCGGCAGATGAACTGGACAGAAGTCACCGAAACAGTGAGCTGGCACACCTTGAATCAAAGAGTCTTTGCACAGTACCGAAGAAGAGGAAGCTTCATGCTGAGCCTTTGGAAAGCCCGTTAAAGAGGATGAAAAGTAATATGTCTGATGCTGCAAACAATCACGCTTCTCCTCCCGAGGCACTCTACGGGCCTTTGCTTAACCAGCAAGAACTGAAATTCAGCAGAAGCGAAGCTGAATTTAAATACGCTGTAAGTCATGGCTCAAATAATGAAAGTGAAAATAGGAGTTGGTCTAGAGATAGTAAAGGCTTTAATGTGTTGAAACAGCTGCTTCTCTCAGAAAACTGTGAGAGAGATCTGTCACAACATAGGAATAACATACTAATGGAGGGCAAGAAAAAAGGAAACAAAACCAGTGCAACAATTAATAAACCAGAATTCAGCATTTCTTCAGTAAATGCATTAATGGGAAGCCCTGTGCAGCAGAACAATTGTGTAGATCATAGAACATTTCAGTATCCTGTGGCAGTAAAAAGTCCTGCTGGTTCCCCCTTCCCTGAACATTTGGGGAGTACAGTGTCTAGACTCGAGTCCGACCAGTTTAGTGTGTGTCCCATGCCCAGTGAAAAAGGACCCATCAGATGGGTGATCACAGGTATGGACAAGAATGATTATGAAAAAGACTCTCCAAGACTGACCAAAACCAACCCAATATTGTACTACATGTTGCAGAAAGGTGGCAACTCTGTTAGTAGCCAAGAAGCACATGACAAAGAAATCTGGAATGAACCTTCATTTTCTGATAGTTCAACTCACGTTACAATCAAAGAGGAGTTGACATCTGATGCAGAGCTTAAAACTCCTTTTAGTAACTTAAGAAGCCCTTACAACAGCCATATGGGGAGTAAGACCTCTCATCAACACGGTGTAAATGGAGAAGTGCATGGACTTCTGGAAAAAGTGCTAGCAATTAAAAAGGAGCCGGAATAAACTATAGTCTCCTCAATGAGTTTACAATCAGTGGTTTTGAATCTTTGTTTAAAATAGAAAAAATAAAAATGAGTACGGACTTGACTACTGTATAAATTGAGCATGATTTTAGCAAAGCATGGTCTAACTGAAATATGTTTTCATTTGATAAACTTTTTATTTTTCTGGTGATGTTATTTAAAATACATGTAGATAAAATTTGCTTTACAGTAGATTGTCACAAGGAAACTAGAAAGGTGTTAATTTGTACAAGACATTTCTGTATGCATCAGATTAAGTTATGAGTATTCTTTGATCAGAGTCTTATCTGGATCTGCAAGTTTTTGGTATAACATAAAGTGTAAGCGTACAGCCTAGGTGGTGGTAATGCTGCGTTTCCTCCCTCCCTGTAAAATAATCCTTATTTTTTGGAAGCCTGAGCATAGAGACGGTGGTTTGGTGTTTTTTTTTTTAAATGTTTAGTACATTTCGTGAAATTTTAAGTATAACTGAAGAAATGGAGCAGTCCGTCCAAGGTTTTAGCTCGTCATATTGGAGAACCCGTGTCAGTGTTAATAATTGAAATGCACTGAAATGTATTTTTTAGTGCTTCCAAAACTTTTATTGTTATTTTTAAATCTTGTTTGTGGTCCTGCCAGAATGGTAGTGTAAAAATCTATTTTCCTTTTTTGCCCTGCTCTTGACAAATGCCTTCCTCAGAATCCTTAGCCATAGTTAAGAATTACTGGTTACGATTAAGGGTGGTTTTTTCTAGGTTTTTATACAAAAGGCAGGTTTTTCACAGGCCATGCAAGTACTGCATGAGTCTTCTTATTGGTGCGTTCCTGTCACTTCCCTGCTTAAAAAGGGGAAATCCAAAATGCCTCTTGGAGTAGTGCGATAGGAAAGCTTGGTATGCATATTTGGTGAGAAAAACGTTGTGAAGCGGACGAGCGGAACTGCCTGTTTATAGCGCCATCCTGCTTGCCTCTGCAGAACATCATCAGCTGCCCTAAAGCAGCACCTCACCCTTCCACTCGGAGATGGAATAGGATTTCAATGAAAAATGTGTTGGCCTCTTCCTACAGCCAGGGAAGAGAATCCATATTCTGCCAATATTTATTGCGCTCTGAGCAGCTGATGCATGGTTTAATGCACAAACCTTTCACTGCAGAAAATCTGGTTTCAGAATAATTTTTCAGGTTGCAGAGAGGATAAAATTGTGGTTTTGTCATGTTCTGTAATGAATAGTGGGACATGTCTGAGAAATCCTCCTCTGCCCTTTTCCTCAATCCCCACCTGTGCTATGATTTGTAACATCTGGCAATATCCGCCAGAGATGGGAGTAACCGAAAATTGCGGTCAAAGCTGAGACACCTTAAAAGAATTGCTGGCTGGGGAAGAGCCATGCAGCTCCCCTTCCCTGTTAGCACTGTCAGTGTTAACTCCGTTTGCAGCCCCTGGTTCTCGCGGGGGAGGAGGATGACAAAGTCCAGTTCCTCTAAATTACATACATTACTGGCAGCCGTAAGTTTTGCTGAACTTCTTACTCCCTGGAAAAAAAACGTTCTCTGTAGCTTCTAACTTTGCTGATAATCCCCTGTGCCATCAGCAAACAGCTATGTATTGGCTTGCATAGGTAATGAAAGCTGCGCCCTGTTTTAATTTTGACCATTTTCACTGTTGAGAGCCAATGACGTGACAGAACCGCTGTTTCTGTCCGTCTCATGTTGGTGTAGCAGAGATGAGTGATGGGGCATTTTGGGCTTTTCCCTCTGGTTTGCTTTCGGAGAACCTTTTCCCAGACTGCTGGCTTGCCGAGACAAGAGTGGGCTGTTGTCCCACTCCCATTCTCTGCCCCCCCTGCCTGGGATCAGTTTCCTTCCTTTCCAGTGCAGTTCCAATGGAAAGGGACTTATGTCTGCCTGCTGGAAAATGCACCGCTGTTCTGTTTACCCCCCTGGGGGATACCTTCTTTTAGGCAACACAGATATTTGGCAGTATCCGATATAAAACATTCCCCCTGGTTTATATGAGAAATAACAGAGCGATTTAAAGATATATTTTTATGTTATTTGGGTGAAGCGTAATATATTAATGGGCTGTACAAAGAAGATTTATATTTTGAAACCTTCACACAAATCTAATATCATTTTAAATGTCATTGTCTGAGGTATAATATAAAAATAAAATTTTGTTTGTCCTTAATATTGCATTTATAAGTGGCCCAATGACAATTCAGATGTCTCATAGAATAATCATTAACGAGATAAAGTATATTTTGGATTGACAGTGGAACTGAATTCTTTTTATATGAGTCAACTCAGCAGAAATATTAAAAAGATGGTATTTGTTCCATCCATTAAATGTCTCTTAAAGTCTTAATTGATTATTTTTCTTTAAACAACATGTATATAGCTAGGAAACATATACAATATAGAATAATAGATGGTCCCCGGAGTAAATACAGGGCTATAATTTACTTGAAGGACTCCACAGAAAAACGCAGCTTGAATGGACGTGAAATTATCTGGTTGGAAGAACTTCATCAGAACAAAGCTGAGGTGAAAAGTGGGGGGGATTACCGAAAGTAATATTGGAGTCTAGGAGTGTGCTTACCTGTGTATTTATTCTATGGTAGTCTATTGCTATAATATATACTTTTGAATGTTTAGTTTTTAAAGTTTTATAAATCATTTAAGTTAAAATTTTGAAAGTTTGAGCAGTTAATGATTTAGCTTTCTTTCTAGGTGATGGTAATGAAAAGGGTATTACCTACCATTCTCACAGACGTCACTAAATTGTAATACCCAAGAACCTTAGTTTAGGACATGCTGTTCATGGAAGAATCTTACCTCTTCTGGATGTTGCAGTCTCAAGCAGCACGTTACATAAGGATGAGGTGCTTGAGAAGGGAGTAGGGCATGCCAACTGAATGCTATTCAGACAGCTAAGAGGGCAACCATTTTCTGTGTGAGATTATCCAGTATCACTGATGTTACCCCTCCCTAGGGAAGAGAGGTCTTCTTTTAAGATCTACACCACCCATATTTACAGCCTTTAAACCTGAAGACCTTTTTCATTGTTAATCTTGTAACAGGAGTGAGTAAAAATAAGTTGCTATCTTTCTCCTTGGAGACTTCTCCCTCTCAACTGTTCCACCAGAAACGGGAGTGCACGAGCCAGGTTTGCTGTGTGAGCAGAAGGACTGGTAGGGCTCGCCACATTTTCCAAGCACCTCAAAGATTCTCGATTTCCACCAGCCCCTGCAGATGAATGACAAACCGAGGTCACCTGTTGAGTCATGCTTGGCATCCTCAGCCACTCGCGTCTCCTTGGTGCAGTAGACAGTACTAGGATATGCGTTTTGGTTGTCCCCAGTATGTTTCCGTAGTCTGTGGGAGTGGAAGCGTCAGACAGCTCTGCAAACTCGGGAGGCTGACGTTTCAGCTAGGCCTTCAGACTGTAGGCGTGCAGAAAAACGGGGCCTGGTGAGGTATCGGCAGTGGTAGGCAGAGAGGTGCTGTTGCGTGATCTCTCATCATCAGAGGAGTGGGGAGGGAGGGGAGGGGATCATGGTCCGGTTGTCGCTGGGTGAGACTGCTGCCTCCACCTCATGGAGCAGTGAGTTAGGGATGTGCCCGTATCACACTTAAAGTTGTAACTGCAGCCCCTTGGGACTTCTGCCGGGGTTAACTCTAACCTTGGGAGCAGTTCCAGCAGCAGTTGGGTTGCTGAGTGCCCGAGACCTTGCTTGGGGGGCACCTGCAGGCTGGCCTAGCACTCAAGCTAGCTAGGTGTTGTTGCCAGGCAGATAGGCCGTTACTTTCCAGAGGAAAGTGTAGGGGACCGAGATGACTCGATTGCTAGTGTCTCCTCTGCCAGAGTTTGAGGGAATGATGGGGGGTAGCGCATGACCACAGACCCCAAACTGTTTGCTGGAGGGCTTCTCTGCTGATCCCATGTAACCAGGCGGCTCAGTTTGAGGAGTTCATAAACATTACGAGATCAAAAGGGAATTCAGCCATAACTTTCACTTTTCTTAGCCATTTACTCTTAGTAATGTTTTTAGATTTTTAATTTACAAATGTTTTTAAAAGAAAGAAATGAATGGTTTAAATTTTCCCTGTTAAATGTTGGTGAACGTAATACAGCTCTCATTGACATCAGTGACATGATATTACCAGTTTGTTCTCTGCCACATCTTACAGAGGAGTAAACTGGTAAGTATATATTATATATATTTATATATAATGTAAATATGTTGACTTGTTACACCTAGAATATGTTGAAATTGGTTTTTAAAAGGTGATGTAAATAGTGGTTTCCTTAATGAAAAATACATATTTTGTATTGTTCTAATGCAAAGGAAAAAAACCTTTTAATCTTTTTTTGTTATGTATATTCCATGTACAAGTGTAAATATGATCACATAGGTTTAAAAACTTTTGCATGTATGTATACAGTTGCAAGTCTGGAAGAATGTATAGAAAAATACTTTTATTTAAAGTTGTGATTACCTGCTGCATGAAAAGTGCATGGGGGACCCTGTGCATCTGTGCGTTGGCAAAAAAAAAATAATGTCTTAACAAGTCAGGTCAGTTCAAAACACAACAGTATTCCACTTCTGGACATGACTTCTGCTGTGGTATTCTAGCTCTGTGAAAGAATGTGCTTCAAATCTAAAGGGTCTGGGGAAAACAAAAAAAAAAGAAAAACTCAAAACTACTTTTAAAACATGAAGTACTCATACAACTATAATCAAGTCATGCAAGTTCAGGACTCCATTTTGCGTAATTGAAATACTGTACCAGGACTATTCCATCCTTGTAAAACAAAGGAATATTGATTTTTGTTGCCATACATAAGAATTTGGGATTTTACCACAACCAGTTTTATTGTGATGTGTCTTCAGTAATTTATCTAACTGGTCTCATTTTTTTTTTATTAGAAATTAATTTCCTCATGTGATGTCACAAAACTGTACATACTGCAGTGTGAAGTTTTTTTAAATCTTTCAGTGTTTACTTCCTGCAGAAGATTTGAATAAATGAGAAAAATGCATTGTCTTGAGGTTTTTTAAATCTGCTTTATTTCTTGTGTACTTTCCATTATTGGAGTATTAGCGGGTTCTTTGCATCAATGTTGTTAATATAAATTTTTTACAACAAAAACATCTCGAGGAACCTGGGGACATAGAGCCTTCACCAAGGCTACTGAGTGGAAACGGGGAGTCGTGGAGCTGGAAATGAGACAATCTAAATCAGATTAGCAGCTTTACTTTACAGAGCGCTGTGTTTTATGTTTTATTCAAATGCCCTTCTGCTTATTAATTTGAAATCTGTGACCATAAGCTGGAAACTTCTGAATGGGTATTTTCATGTGAAAATCATTTTAAGCAGTTGTTCCCTGCGCAGGGCAGTAAAGGTGTGTTTTCCCACCGAAATCCACTTCTCCCCATATCACAAAGAGTACTTTCTAGTCCTATTCAGTTCAAGTTCTTAAGCAGACATGTGGAAATGTGAACACAGTTTGCCCGTGAAGACTGTACAGAGATGTAACAGTGCACTTGCATCATGTTTTGCAGCTTTCAAGTTTTATGACGTCAGTGCAAGCGGTGGGTTGCCACGTTAGTGCAGGTGCTGTTTCTGCAGAGGATTTTTGTTCCCAGGTGCACGAGCGCACTGTGCCTGGGGCTGTACAGTTGCAAGCAAGCACTTGGGTCATGACTGTCTTGGGTAACAGTAACAGCTATTGTCATGAATCATCCGGTGTTTTTGATCTCTTAGCAGCAACTATGCAGCCATGAGGTTCTTGGGAAACCTTCTGGGAAGCATAAATTATAATCCATAAAGTTAATTTAAAAACAATAATTCCAACTGCATAGGTCTTGGCTCGGGCTTCATGAAGTAGATAGCTGAACATTTTGATTGTTTGGTATCTTAAATGGAATAGGATTGGGATACTGTCTGTCTTTGGATGTCTCTGGATATGTCATCTTGAAGTACATACATAATGCCACCAGTGATCCTTGGGTGTGCTCCAGAGGGAAAGGACCCTCGACCCAGTTTCTGCATAGATTCTTCTCACGGTAAGTGGGCTTGCCCCTGATTGGAGGAATCAATGGCTAAGCCACAATGGAGCTGCATGAAAAAGCAATATCCCTAAGGGTCTGTCTAGTCTTCTAATGCCAGTGCAGCTTGGAAATACTTTCCGAAGTACATGCTTCCTCACTTGGTTTTGGTTCTACCAACCGAGCAAAACCAATGCTATGCCTTCATCTCTCAATCGTTGATGCCATGGTTCAGTTCCTTGGAGCACCTGAATATCACTGATTTTACTTTTATTACTCGGGGGAAGTTCAGGCTCTTGTAACTTCAGTATATTTATTCGATTTACTGTGCTGTAACACAAAGTACAACTTGCTTTGTGTCTACCAGAACAAACAGGCCTGTGGAGTTGAGCCCATGGTAGGCTGAACAGCCTGCAGTGTGACGAGGATGTTGAACGGGTGTAAGTATTCTGTGAGACGTTTCACTTGGAGTGAACGTGAACAACATTCGCTTAGTGATTCATAATAAACTCACTCAAAAATGCCTCAAACCCTCAGTGAACTCTTCACAGACAGACCAGTGGTCATGCAGGATCTTCCTGACCTTCAGTTTGTTCCTCACAAAATGAAAGATGCATGTGATGTTGAATTTTTTTTTACAAAACGGCCACTAGATAAAGAAATGAAAGTTAATGCTTCCTAGATTTCAAAATATGGGGAAAAAAATACAATTGTGACAGGACTTGGCAGCCCAATCTTACGCTCTGCAAAACTAGTTCTAGAGCATCGGGAACAGACGTAGACTCTTGATAGATCATTTGCACGCCTACGCATTGTGGAAGAGTTTATCAGAGTAAAAAAACTCGTTGCAGTAATACAATTCGGTGCTTAAGTGAAGCAAATTCTTCATTGACCAAACTTTGTTAAGGAAAACGTGGTTTTGAAACCAAAGGATATGATCTCCAAGAGAGTAAGAGGTTAAATCCAAGCATGTTTTGGAGTTGGGTGCCCTCATAGTCACTCTCTTGTATGCTGTGGCTTGGGAAAAGCTTTACTAGGGGTCCTGTGGAAGCCCTTAGTTCCTCTAATACCTCTGTTAGCTGTTAGAATTGTGCAGTTCTTTTCCAAATGTGTTATTCACGCTTGACTCAGAAAGAAACCCTTGGGTTTTCCAAAGAAACCAGGGTGACTCTCACATGCCTTACAAATGGCTCGCCATGTGATTCGCCTTTGGTCATGCGGGAAGCCCGTGTTCCCTCATTGCCCCCCCC
>NW_010272247.1:0-507 GCF_000690775.1 Eurypyga helias
GCAGTTTTCCCTGTTCCAACACCTCTCCAGCTTAAACCCGACGGGAGCAACAATCCGGAGCGACTCCAGAGCAGGCACCAACCCCCCAAGCCAGGGGCCGCAGCGCTCAGCACAGACCCCCCCGTGCGCCGTCACCACGGCGGGATCCACGGGATGCTGCTGCCCGAGCGCAGCCCGGGCCTCTCCCCGGGAGCCATTCCCACTGGGAGAAGCTGCGGGAATGACAGGGCCCTTTCCCTCTGGAAAAAAAAGGAAGAGCCGGAGCGCGCGGGCGGCAGGCGCAGGAATCGCTTCCCGGCTGCCAGCGGCACCCGCCGGTAGGAGCGAGGGCAGATCCGGAGCCCAGGCTCTTCTCCAGCCGGGAAGCGGAGCCGCGGCTCCTGCAGGATGTGATTCCAACCCCCAAACCACCTCTCCCCACCCCTGCAAGGCCGGCTTGGATTGGGATCACGGCACAGGATTGGGATCACGGACACAGGATTGGGATCACGACACGGGATTGGGATC
>NW_010272248.1:0-887 GCF_000690775.1 Eurypyga helias
AGCGTGTGAACACGCTCCGCGAGGTGCGGATTTGGGTGCTGGAGCTGAGGGGAAGAGACGAGTGGCGCACACCTGGCTCTTCACCACCAGCATTCGCCATCCCAGCCCCTGCCTGCCAGAGAAAATATGAAGTAACCTCCCCCAAAAAAGTATATACGCAAATAAACTCCCTTCTTGACGTTATCACGAGGAGTAATGTCGCGATCGGGGTGCGAGTGAGTGCGCCCGAAGAGCCAAGGCAGCGAAAGGAGCGAACAGGCTGCTTTAAATGTTACCTGATAGCAGCAGCGGTGCCTCGAGTGAAACTTAGAAACTGAAAATGTCCTTATCTACCAACAGACAAACAGGCGAGCAAACTTCGCCGGGTATTTAGATCCTCCTCTCAAAGACAGCAAAACAAAGGCGGGGTGTATTAAATGACCGCTGCGGCTCCCGTCCCGCCAAGGGTCACCTTTTTAGTTCTGAGACTTGGAGGGATCCCAGGGACACATACACAAAAAAAAAAGCTTCCACGCCGTGTTCGCATTATTTCTGGAAAAATAAAGCAGGGTGCCGAGGGGTGCGGGGCACTGGAGCGGTCCTGCCAGCGCATTCGCGCGGAGCTCTCACCGCGGACCCGCCGCCCACGCGTCCGGACTAACACCCCTGCAGCCTCTGCGCTGAATTATCTTTATTGTCAGCTCCTTTCAAATTCTTGCTCCGTTATTTAAAATATTTTCAATCACGTACAGTTATTTCCTAACAGAAAACCATGCCGTTTTCTCTTCTGCGATATTGCTTTTGTTGTTTGGGGGTTTTAATAACTTATTGATTCATGTTGTGTCTACATCAGCGTGCTGAAATGTTACTGTAGGTCTCTGGCTTCTTTTTCTTTTTCTTTCTTTCTT
>NW_010272249.1:0-1173 GCF_000690775.1 Eurypyga helias
GGCCACCCTGGGGGCCCCCACTGGGAGTCTGGAAAGCTTCCTCCCCCCTGGATGTGGGGCATGAGAGGCCATTTTTGTGATGCATGAGCAGCAGGACGAGACAAGACCAGAGGAGGCCTGACAAGTGGTCATGCCCAGTGCTGCAGAGGAAGGAAAAAAAACCCTGGGGACCAGTGCAATCTAACCCAGGGGAAAACTCCTTCCTAACCTCAGAGCTGGATCAGCTACTCCCTGAGCATGTGAGCAAGGCCTGCCTCCTCATTTCACAGACTGGTCATGCCTCTCAGGAGATGCCCAAGCCCTGTTCTCCCTCAACCTGGAGACATCTCAGGGGCTTCTGACAGTGGTCAAATGCCCCCAGCCTGATTGACCCTGGGGGCAAGAATCCTTCCCATGCTTGGAAGGGCACCAACGCCAACCCTGCAGCCCTTAGACCATTCTAATAGCCATGCCCTCTCTGCACCAGACCTGAAGTCCATGAGGCCCCACAGTGAGGAGGAGCAGGGACACAGCCTGGAGGGAAGACAAACCAGAGTCATAGACTGGGCTGGATGGTGCCAATAGACCTCCATGGAAATAACACAGGTTTTGAAAAAAAAGTGAGTGGGGGTGACACTGGTCTGGTGTTTAGGTTGGTCGTTTTCAGACCTAGAACATTTCAATCCATGTCCAAAGCACAGCCAGGCAAACGACGACTCTTCCAAATGGCAAAAAGAGCACATTGCTGCTACTGCTGTCACACAGAATCATAGAATCATTTAGGTTGGAAAAGATCCTTAAGATCTTTGAGTCCAACTATTAATCCCAGCACTGCCAAGTCCACCTCTAAACCATGTCCCTGAACACCACATATACATGTCTTTCAAATATCTCCAGGGATGGTGACTCCACCACTTCCCTGGGCAGCCTGTTCCAATGTCTGAAAAATTCCTAATATCCAATCTAAACCTCCCCTGACGCAACGAGGCCATTTCCTCTTGTCCTATCCCCAGTTACCCAGGAGAACAGACCCGCACCTGCCTCCCTACAACCTCCTTTCAGGGAGCTTGTAGAGAATGATCAGGTCTCCCCTCAGCCTCCTCTTCTTTAGCCTAAACACCCCCAGCCCCCTCAGCCACTCCTCATTAAAATTCGTGATCTAGACCCTCCACCAGCTTTGCTGCCCTTCTCTGG
>NW_010272250.1:0-818 GCF_000690775.1 Eurypyga helias
CACAGACAGATCCTGAGTAGTGAGAATCAGAGTCCGAGACCCCCAAGACCCCCCCGAGTTGGAGCCCAAGGGCGACATCACAACTTGGAAAAAACGGCCAACACACCAACCCACTAATGAACGAACCCGCCAAACTGCTAACAGCCACGCCAAGGTGCCAGAAAAAAAGTTAATGCCCCCCAGGTGACTTCCTGCCCATGCTCCAAGAATGACATACCATGGAATGAAATATTCCTTCAGCCAGCCTGGGCCAGCCCTCCGCACTGTGAAGAAAATTAACTCTCCTGCCCGAAAAGAGTGTACTATGGTATTTTCAATCTGGGAGGGGGGAAAAGAAAACCCAAACCAAACAATAACTAGCAGAAAGTGACATATAAAAGGGAGAATATTAGGTTATTCTGCAGTTGAAGTAAAAGAGGAATAGTATATTAACTTGGCAGTTCCTAAACAGCAGCCTAATTACTGAGTTTTACACACATTTTAGTGGTGTGGATTTATGCTATTTAACTTATATTTCTAGTTCAAGCATTTAACATACTTTCCTTTGGTGATCTCACAATATCTGCATTGTTCCAGCTTTGACAAGTCTGGGAGAATCAGACATCTCTATTTTATTGAGGAGTCTTGCAGTGAAATTATCTAATACCTGCTCATGTGGCTCACCAGAGCTTAGTAGCATGCAGTCAAAGCAGTAATGCTTTATGGCTTTTTCTTCTTTTTTCTTCTTTTCCATCAAATTATATGAAGAATTTTTCAAGTCAAATTTTGCTAAGAATTCTCTGTTTGTGCTGGGTTTAGTTAAGACAGAGTTAATTTTC
>NW_010272251.1:0-2473 GCF_000690775.1 Eurypyga helias
TGGCTGAATCCAGCACACCTCTCCATATACTTAAATTGGAGCTTTGCAAGTACCCTTAAATAGAGTGCAAAATAAAAATGTGACTATAGTTATTAAAGTATCCTTAGTGTATGATGTTCTTACTACTGCATGATACTACTCCATAGTGCTTGACATTGAAAAATACTCACAGAAAAGTATTTTTCCATAGGTTACTTTGCATCTAAGGTAATTTTATAAGTGGCCTTAGAAAAGGTTTTCTAAGATACATCCAATTAAGCTCTTCAATTACAATACCTTTTTTGCAGTATTTCTACAAGACACACTGTTCCTAGGAAGTTAATTATGAAGTGCACAGCACATATGAGATTTTGTTGCACATCTGCATATACGTATGTTACTCCTCTGACAGATTTTGTCTGATACAGGCTGTCTTTCATAAGAAGGCAAATCACTTAATCAACAGTTAAATCAGAATAGTCTTGACCACAGAAAACCAAGCTGAAGAGTACACAATTCAGCTTCATTGCATTTTCCAACACTTCTTTAAAAGCTTTATTGATGATTTCTTGATAAGCAGCATTCAATATTTAGAGTGTGTCTATTGATACTGTTACATATTTAAGTAAATCCTCTCCAAACAGCCTGGATAAACAAGCAAAGTACTGCTGTGACAGACTACTTTCAAAAGCATTTTTAACTCCCTGCTTAATGAATTTATTTCTGAGGAATATACATTTATCATTTCCTCTATACTCATTTTCCTTTATATATATTAAAGTCAGCAATGTCCAGAATTTATTCATGCAAGCTCTCAAATTGATTTATGTTAGGTGACTAGGCACCAATATTTCTGGATTCTGTTACAAGCTTCTTTCTTGTCACATAACTTTGATCAAAGTCACACTCAAAGTTGTAGTTGTCTCTACTTTTGGTTATTCGTGCTGAGAAACATGTAGTGTCATCTCCAGAAGTAATGAATACCTAACAAGTTCAACCCATTTCATTTGAAGCTTTAAGTGTTCAGCAAATCTGGAGAGAAAACCAGATTCAAAGGCAGAAGACTCAAAAAGTCATGAGGCATGCAAAAGTCATTGATACCTCTTAAGGCAGTTGTGATATTAATGATGTGAAAGGAAGTTTGCACAGAATCTCCCTAATGATGGGCCATGAAGCACACACTACACCAAGCACATTAATGAGAGGAAAAAACCAGGGCTTCGATTCCGTTAATATTTCTCTTTCCTGTCACCTCAAATTAATCTGCATCTGACTTGTAAAATCAGGTCTTGACATCTTTACATGTCATGTTTTTATCCAGGAGAGTACAGCCCTATTTATCTGTATCATGTCACGCAGACTTTCCAACATTTGAAACACTGAAAGCTGTAAGACCTTCAGCTTCCAGCCTGTGCCAAACTCCACATTCCAGGTAATCAAAACACAATGTACCGCAAACGTGAACAGTAATGACACAGACACAGTCCTCCCCAAAAATTCTCACAGAAACAAGACCAGACATACTGAGCTAGTCACTGAGCTAGTCATGGACAGTCCGGAGAACTGGGCTGAGAAGAAGTTCACCTCAGAAGTTCAGCAAGAAGAAATGCCAAATCCTACGTCTGGGGAGGAACAACCTCACGCACCCTCATGGCAAAGAAAGCTAACAGCATCCTGGGCTGCATTACAAGTGTTGCCAGCAGGTCAAGGGAGGTGATTCTTCCCCTCTGCTCAGCACTGCTGAGACACAGCTGCAGTGCTGTATCCTGTTCTTGGCTCTCCAGTACAAGAGACATGGACCTACTGGAATGGGTTCATCAAAGGGCCATGAAGAATGAGGTATCTCCTGTGAGGAAGGGCTGTAAGAGCTGGGACTGTTCAATAAGGAGAAGGCTCAGGAGGATCTCATTAGTAATTACCTGATGGGAAGGAATCAAGAGAAATGAGCCAGGCTTTTGTCAGTGGTGCCCAGTGACAGGACAGGAGGCAATAGGCATGCCTATAAAAATGTGAAAGTATGGTCAAACACTAGCACAGATTGCCCAGAGAGGTTGTAGAGCCTCCACCCTTTGAAATATTTAAAAGCTCACTAGGTGGGGCCCCAGGCAAGCACTCTGGATTCCCTTCCCACTTCAAACATCCCATCGTTCTCTGAGAAGTCAAACTACACCCGTCTTTCCTAAGCGGAGGGCTGCAGGACTTGGCCAGCAGACATCAGCAAAGCCAACATGTGTGCTGCAAGCCCCCAGCACAGGGAAGCAGGAGTGCGGACACAGGGCTGGTTCGTAATCACCCCTGCCTAGGCCCTGCCCTGCCCCCAGTGGAGGACTGGCCACGGCACAAAACCCAACTTCCTTCCACAGCCAGCCAGTACAGCGCTTTCTCCAGCACTTCTCCTCGTGGTCTCTCTCTCAGGTTGCTCTGAGCCCTTAACGCTCTGGAAAATACAATAACAGGTTGGAAATGACAGAAACAAGCAGAAGTACAGGCTGGG
>NW_010272252.1:0-30263 GCF_000690775.1 Eurypyga helias
TCCCCCCCCCGGGGGGCTCACAGCCAGGTGTGCGCTAGAAACCCCTTCCCTGATTTTTCCTTCTACAGCAACTAGTCCTGACTTAGGGTGTTTGTAACCCGCTGTCTTCTGCCTTCCTGGTCAGATCGGTGCTAAAATGTACATATAACACGGATTACAATTGTGACTATATATATCTATTTTATACCTAATTCTTCGCATAGAGCGAACCAGACCTGCCTTTCACAGTAACCGTGGATAGACCGGTCTGACCTCGCGGCCGCCTGCTTCCAGCGGGCGGTTGGATTAGGGGATCTGCGACCCCGTCCGACCTGGGTTACCTTAGGAGCCTATAATACTGCGCAGTTTTATATTAATAAATAGAAAATATTTCCTGGGGTTAAGAAAGCAGCTGATCTTAGAATAAATGGTCCATAAAATGTAAATTCCTTTTCCTGACCCTTAGGTGGCCCACAAGTCCGAGCGCTGGACCACAGGGGAAGGATGCTGAGCGTGGCAGAGGTGCCCACTCTGGGGCTTGGCCTCTTCGGGAAGGAAACGAACGCTCAGGATGCTGTTTGCTTAGCCAGGGAATGCAAATATTTCCAGTTCCTCATTCTGTGGCTCCAAATCCCGCTTGTCTGTGGAAACTGAAAGCAGGTTTTGGGTTGGGCTGCCAGACCTGGGGCCAGAGGGGAAATGCAGGGCACTGAGCCTGCCCCCGCTCACCCCAGGGCTCTCCCAGCCCGCGCTGGAGCAGCACCGCTTGCCCCCGCGTCCCTGCGAGCAGCTTGGTGCTGCCGCCGCACGGGAAGTCGTTGGTGGGGCTGTGTGGTGTTCTTCGTGCTGTTTAATTGCACAGGGACAAAAAGAGCTTCACGGCTGCCAGCCTGTTCCTGCTTAAGTCAGAGCCATTGCAGTCTGTCAGAATTTCAGCTGAATTAATGAATAACCTATTGTCTAATTAGCTAGCCCCTGTCTTTTAAAACTGTGCCTGCCAGGATACGATGAGTACACGTACTAGAGATAGTAGCATCACTGTTACAAAACCCAGTTGATCTCATTCACGGGGCCTCTGTTAAGTAGTGCCCCGGGCTCTCGGATGCATGGGTGCTGGTTTCCAACTTGGCACCCTTTGTACGATGGATATATAGTTTATATTAACACAAAGAGCGGGTATGTAGTTGTTTACTGACGATTACTTGCTGGGTACCAAGCCGACGGGAAACAGCCCTGTGGGTACGTGTGACAGCATTGTGTACACAGGGACGTATCCTTAGAGACTCAGTGCACTTAATAAGGAGCAAATGACCCTGCTCACCTCAACGGACACAGCACAACAAATAACTGAATGTATTAATCCATAAGAACTGTCACTACTGCTCCGCTCTGGGGAGACCCCCCATGCAGTTCTCCCCCAGCTCTGGGTCCCCAACAGCAGAAGGACACGGAGCTGTGGGAGTGAGTCCAGAGGAGGCCCCGGAGATGCTCCGGGGTCTGGAGCCCCTCTGCCATGGGGACAGGCTGGGAGAGTTGGGGGGTTCAGCCTGGAGAAGGGAAGCTCCGGGGAGACCTCAGAGCCCCTTCCAGTGCCTGGGAGGGCTACAAGAAAGCTGGGGGGGGCTTTTCCCAAGGGCAGGGAGTGACAGGACAAGGGGTGATGGGTTTGAACAGAAAGAGGGAGATTGGGATGGGACATCAGGAAGGAATTCTTCCCATAGAGGGTGGGGAGGCACTGGGACAGGTTGCCCAGAGAAGCTGTGGATGCCCCATCCCTGGGAGTGTCCAAGGCCAGGCTGGATGAGGCTTGGAGCACCCTGGGCTGGTGGAAGGTGTCCCTGCCCGTGGCAGGGGCTGGGACTGGATCATCTGTAAGGTCCCTTCCAGCCCAAATCGCTCTGATTCTACTTAAGTAGATTTTAAGTTACACATGTAGATACTCCCAGGGAAGCTGCCGGCCATCATCTGCCCTCCTGCAGCCCAGGCAGGCTGAGCTAGCACTGCGTGAGCAGGGTGTTGCACAAGCGACTTTCTGGAAAGTGGCTCTCCAGCGGAGGTTTATTTACCTTCTGCCTTCCCCTTCCTCCCTGCCTTCAGTGCGGGGCCTGAACGGACACCCGGCAGCCCCTTCCCCATTCGCAGTGAGATGTGGATGCTGACCCAGCCCTTGTGCAATGAGGGAGTTGCTGCCATTTCACCTCCCACGGCCGTCACGTGGGGGAAGAAAGGGATGGCCGGTGTCAGAAAACAGCCCCGTGACATCAAGAGGTGAAGAAAGACGTTCCCCTGCCCTGTGAAGATGATGGCAATTGCCAGAAGAGAAACACGGCTACCGGGAGGGGAAGGCACGTGGCAAAGTGCTCACGGCAGGCATTGCCTCTGACAGGCCTGGGGCAGGGGCACCAGGATCTGCGGAGAGCCTCTAACCCAGGGACACTGCATGGGCTGCTAACTGAGCCGCGTGCTATCCCGGGATTAATGCTACTCACCGCTAACGTCACGAGTAACCCTGTGAGCTGGTGACCAGGAGGTGCAGCGGACGACGTCGTGGAGCAGCAGGCACGCTAGTTTGGCACGTTCCTACGTGAGGCACACATGAGGAATCCGGCTAAACAGAAAGCAGGTTTGTGCTGAAAACACAGAGCTCCTCTTTTCACGTTCTCAAGGCCAAGACGATGGCAGCAGCGAAAGCAAACACAGTCAGATGCAGGAGCTGACAACCACAAACCTCTAATGTGGAAAAAAAGAGAAATGCAAAGAGCATGTGCAAGCAGAGCGTACATGACATTTCCACTTATGCCATGGGACATATTTAAGTAACTACCGGCTCCTTGTGTCCCACGTAAGCCCATTCCCAAGAAAAAGAAGCCACAGGGCTGATATGGGAAAGCCCGAAACCACTATAGTTTTAGAAAAATAAACATTTCTTTGCAAAGCCCTGTTCTGTCCACTGCAAAAGGCAAAGGTGAGTCTACCAAAGGTGTTCCAGCTTGATATTTGTTGCTGTATGGTGCTTTTCCTGGAACAAAATTCCTCTTTAATGTGTTATACTCCAGCTTTATAAAGGGAATATTTGACTCACTGTGGCAAATTCTGCTCTTGGCTTCATTTGTATTGGGCTGAACACGTGGGATGTCGCACCCAGCTGAATTATTGCCTCTTGGCACTATGTACAGTTGCCCTTGAAAACCAGGAGGTGTTTGTAACGGAAACTCGGGCTCAGCCTTACCTGTCCCAGGCCGTGCTGCCATTCCACACGCTGGATCTTTTCTCCACCACGGACAGAGTGGTTGAGTGATTTATGTGTAAAGATTTGTTACAGAGGGAAGAAATTAAGGATTTACACACATTTGTGTTTGGTCAAACCTCTGGTTGGCTCTCCCGGTCCCCTTCTCGCCACCAACACAGCCCGTCTGCTCTGTCCATCCCCGGAGCTGGGCCATTCCGGCGTGGGGAGCGCAGCCGGCCCTTGCTCAGATTCAGCTAGATGGGCGCTTCTGCTCGCAGACGTATGGGTGACAGCACAGAGCAGGTGTGGTGGCCTCGCGGACATCACGGAGAGCAGCACATCAACCAAAGCACTCAGCACAAAGGGGGCTTTTGCGTTCAAACCCTTTATTGTCAGGCAGGTACCAAGGACACACGCGTATGGCAGATGAAGAACACATCAGAAAGCGGAACTAAAGTTGTCTCTGATGAGATACGACCGCGACCTTTCCTACACAGAGCAGCGAGCCCCTGGCAGCCCCCCGGGGCTCTGATGTGGGCTCCTCCATCGCCCAGGGGAACGCAGGCAAAGGCATCTGCCCGCACCCTGCCCCACAGGTCCTTCCCCAGCCAAGTCCGTACAAGCTTCTTCCTTTGTCCGTCTCTTCCCCCTCTATACCCGACGTCAGGCCAGTCAACAGGAGAGCAAGTTCTGCTGCAGCAAGAGTCCTGCGGGGCGGTAGGCGGAGAGCTGGCTCCTTGTTAGCTTCCGTTTCGCTGTCAGAACTGCTCGGGAGGTTCGAACCATGAGGTCCAAATTCTGCTTCAGGCCGTGCATTCTGCTCACTCCTACATAGCTACATCAAAGTTAAGTGAAGCTGTACTTTGCGAAGTGCCAGTACGAGCTTGCAGAGCTGTCCCCGGGGCGTACAAAGGAAAAGCTCAGTTAAGAACTAAACAGATTTTCTTGGTTTTACTGCTGCAAGCTGAATCCCACTTTAATGTCAGAGTGACCTGAACCTGTCTGCACACGGTCCCCACTGTCTCTCTGCTCCCATGACTTGCTTGTGAGACCAGCAGCCAAACGTCACAGCTTCCTGCACTCCTCACACTCCTTACAAACCCAAAAAGCAACGCAGCCCCCGCCTCCCTTCTCAGCGACAGCAAACATTCCACTCAGCTCTCTGCTACCCTTCTTGCCGCATCCGAGACGCCAACCCTCGCCAAATCAGCTGCAAATGGAAATCGTCCCACTTATATATTCCAAAAGGAAAACCCCCTGGGAGAGGCAGAATTTGCAACCACTTACATGAAGAAGACTCAGCTTTGACCCCCAGCCCATGCTGACCACGTGAGTCAGTGCCCCGGCACACTTTACACAAGCCTAGGGCCAGCCCAGCACCAAGTTCTGGCTCACAAGGAAGCCGGCTGCGAGCAGCCTGTTTTCCCTGCCGCAGTGCTATTTTATTGACTGCATCCATGGCATATCCTGCTGCCAGAGCACCGTTTCCTGCTGCACGGGTGTGAGAACGTCTGGTCTGGGGAGTCAGATTAGCAGAAGTAAGTCGCCTGTATGATAAGGTAGCAAGTGCATTTAGTGGAACACAGTCAGCTCAGGCATGTTCTACAGCATGAATAATGAAACGGCACCGTGCGTTGGTGAACACTCCCCAGGAGAGCCCCCCCTGCCACCTCCCACGACGAGAGGTCTCCGTAGGCGTTCACTTGCCAGAGGCTGTCAGCCTGCTCAAGAGCTGCCTCACTTTTGCCATCAGCATCTCTCGGAAGTGGTCCCCCATCAAGAAATAAAACACGGGGTTAATGGCGCTATTCAAAAACGCGATGGGTCTCGTGATGACGTAAACGGTGCTGATAACGTCCCGCGTGCACAGGGACACATTCAGGGCCGGTATTCGGGAAGCCAGTCGGACATTGCGCATGATGTGGTAGGGAGTGAAGAGCAGCGAGAAGACAACCACTGTGAGAACCACCAAAGTGAGGGGCTTTTCAAGCGTCAGGACGGAACTGCACTGCTCGCTCCTGGTTTTGAGGAAGAGGACCATCTTCACATAGAAGCAGCACATGATCACGAGAGGGACGAGGAACCCAAAGACGGTCAGAAACATGCTGTAGATGAGGTTTTTCGTGGGGTCTCCGGAGCTTGCGTAATCAAGACACTTGTAATTATTGGCAGGCGTTACAGGCTCCAGGAAATACATCAGCGGCAGCAGTTCCAGTATCACCCCGACCCATATGGCGACAGACACGATGAAGGCAGATTTCCTCTTCTGCAGAAAATGTTCCCTGAAAGGGTATTTTATGATCATGTACCGGTCGATACTGATAATGGTGAGGAAAAGGATGCTGCTATACAGGTTTGCATGCAACAGGAATCTGTTGCTGTGGCACAAGATGCTCTCCTTTGCCCATTGGCCTCTGGAGTAGCTGTTCACGAGTATCGGAAGAGTACACAGGAATAATAAATCTGATAATGATAAATTGAACAGGTAGATGTTGCCACTTTTCCAGTTTTTCAGGCAGAAAATGTAGCCGAACACAACAATGGTGTTTCCAGTGAAGCCTAAAATGAACTCAAGGCTGTACATGGTGGAAAGATAGTACTTTTCTAGGTCATGCTTCATCAGCAAACAGTCAGCTGTCTCGTTCGCAGCCTTGAAAGTCAAAAGGGAACAAAAATAAACACAAGAAATTAGTGAAGGCTCATTGCCTGGCTATTTGTTCAGCGTTGCTGTGATAGTTGAATACAGCATGCTATTTCCTTGCAGCTTATACGCCAAGTAGAGCCTTGAACTCCAAGAATATCCCTTTATGCACACAAGATTTCTTCTTTCAGCCGTTGACCAGAGCTACCGAGCAAGATGTAAACTTGGGTGAGCAAAAACCTACGTGTGGGGCCTGAAGTCAGAGCATCGCCTGAAGGCATCTGCCATGACCTGCCATCTGCCACTTGGCTAGACCCACGGCACTAGCAGAGGCTGGGAAAGCAAAACTCACCGGTCACCCCCTCGTCACAGCCCTTGCTGGAAGTCATCTGCCTCCCCATTACCCAACTCCGGTCCCGTGGTCTCCTCACTGATCGCTAAAGCAGAAGTCTGCTGTCAGGACTGATAACAGATGAACTCATTACCAGCACTACAGCCATGCTCTGACAGCATTACTCACCATTCCTTACGGAGTTGGGAAAGAACATGTTTATTAAATTAATTGAACCATTCCTCGGGCGCTTTGCAGGGTTTTGCTGGTAACTCGGTGCCTGAACGGCACGGAAAGCGCTGAGGATGGAGCACACATCCTGTGCACCGCGGCTGGTGAGCGCGTCCCTGCACACGCTGGGCATTTCTGCTCCTGGGGTTCCACACATCTCACGTTTTCCACGAAAAGCCCTTTTGAGAAGGGAAGGCTCAGCTGCGACTGAGCGCTCCTTGATAAGGAAGTGACTGTAGTCCAGGGGATGGCACAGTCAAGATCGGGATAAAACGCCTTCGAAGCCAAATTCACAAACTTTGAGTCACGTTTGCTATTCCTACGAAGCGAGGACACCCCCTAGGATGCATTCCGCGGCAGCCCATAGCCCCTGCTATGCCCAGCGCGGCGCACGACGGAGTGCCCAGCCCTGGGGAGCAGCCAGAGGAGAGGCTGTTCCCGGACGGGGCAATGCGGAGCGCGGGGCTGGCAGACGCCCGGCTGTATACACCGGGAGAGCTGCCGGCACCGCTGCCACTGCTGGTTCGTTTTCTCTTGGGCTCCAGACAAGCAGCTGCTCCTTTTGATTGGAAGAAAGTAGCACCATCAGTATCCCTTCAGGAGCAAAGCTTTCTAGGAAAAATCACCAAGTGGGAGTTTGCCCGAGGACAAATTCTGCATTCTAAAGGCTGGTTAATAAAAACGCTTTCATGCTGCAGGGAGGGAAGCCGAGCGGGATCCCAAGAGCTCTCACCTCTTCCTCCTCCTGCAAAGCACCCGCACCCGGCTGTCGGGGAACTGCAGGATGCAGCGAGCCCTTAGCGAGAGCCATCGGTCAAAACCTGAGATAAACCATCAGAAAGCAGGGGAAACAAAACGCTAGGGAAGTGGGATATAGCGTAAATCCCAAATCAAGCTAAGCCTGAGGTCTGAGGGAGCAGCAACGCGACCGCCACAAGAGCTGCTAAAGAGTCTCCACAAACTGTGCAGCTTTAAGTACTTTCAAAGCTGTTCTGGTGTCTGGAATGCAATAGCTCTCTGCTCTCTGAGCACCCTATGTTATTTTAAAGGTCGATCGTGTGGCAGAACGAAGTTCAGCACATCCAAAACCTCACCAGGTTACCTCCAGCGAATAGCTACGCTTATACTGAGTGCTGCAGGCAAGAAGCGCGCAGCCGGGCGCGCTCGCCCTGGCAGGGAACCCTCCCGCGCAGGTCCCAGCCCCGGAGAAGACGCTCAGCGCTTCAGAGAGGGTGCGATTCAAGAAACGCTGCGCTAGTGTTAGAACTCTAATCGCAACTAATAACCTGAAAATTACAGCACTGACAAACACACGGCTCTAGGTAGTTGCTAGAAAAGGGCTGATTAATCAATTTAAGTAAGCAGTCAGGGGAAATCAATTAAAGGGTCCATTCAGACATGGCCCTGCCAAAGGAATAGCGGAGTCTTCCCGGGAAGCCGCAGTCCGACAGCCGGCTCTGGAGGCACAAGGACAACTTACCATCCCCAGGGCTGAGTCCTGCCGCTCCGTCAGCACCCCTGCACCATGCCTTGGTGAGAACACCGGGATCTCTGGAGAGCAGAGCAACGTTGCCGTTCAACCGCGTTTGCATATGATTCAATCATTAGTGAGTCAAGACCAGGAGCGATTTGTTTGGCTGAGCAGGACACGGGGGCAGTTGGCACGGGAGGACAGTACTGCAAACACAAGGAGAGAGGCAAACGAACACTTCCCCTTTGCGGAGACCTGTGTGGAAACCGCTGGGGGAGGACGGCAGCTGCCACTCAGCTCCGCACTGGGGGGGAGCCCATAGGAGCCGAGAGCACCAGCCGAACCTCAGTGTGCTGGGTTTGGTTGGGAGAGGGTTAATTTTCCTCACGGTACCTAGTCTGAGGCTGTGTTTTGGTTGTGCTGAGAAGAATATTGATAACATATTAATGTTTTCAGTTGCTGCCAAGCAATGTTTAAATTAAGCCCCGAACTGTTTCTGATCCTGCCCCTGTGTTCCCAGCTTCTTCTCTACAAGAGCCTGGGAGGGGACGCAGCCAGGACAGCTGACCCACACTGACCAAAGGGACATCTCATGGCATCACACATCATCCTATTATATAAGCTGGGGGGAGTGGGCCAGGGGTCTCGCTTTCACTTTCTCACTCTGGGTGTGCTCTTGGGCCTCTTGGGGACTGGCTGGGTGTCAGTTGGTGGGTAGTGAGTGGTCATATTGTTTTATTTTCCATTATTTTCAGTACATACTAGTAGTAGCGGTAGTATTATTCTCATTACATATTAGCAGTAATATTAGTATTGTTAGCATTATTAGTGTCATTATTTTATTTAATTTATTTTTAATTATTAAACTGCTCTTATCTCAACCCATGGGTTCCCTTGCTTTTTCCTCTGATTCTCCTTCCCATCGCACTGGGGAAGGGGGAGGTGAGTGAGTGGCTCTGTGGTGCTTAGTTGCTGCGTGGGGTTAAACCACGGCAGCGGGGCTCTCACAAAGCATTTCACATGAAATGCTCCTGTTGGGGTGACACGCAGATCTCACAGCAAGCCATGGAGTTGCGGTCAGATGCCCCCAGCTCCCCCCCTGCCCAGCCAGCGCTGTGCGAAGCACCTACCTTGTGTGGACCACAGTGGCCATCCAGATGGAGAACCCAGCGCTGATTCTCAGAAGTGTGAGGAGGGAGAGGGTGTTGCCCTTCATCCAACCTTTGGAAAGATCCCCAGAGGTGTCAAGAGGGCAGAGCCTGGTGGCTTCTGTCCTGGTGACACCCCCTCATCACCCACAGAACAGTCTTCTGGTGTCCCCCCCGAGATCAACGCCAGAGATGCAGCAAGCTCAGTGACATCCTGTAATAAGCAAACCAATTAAAACAACATATTTTAAGTATATTAAAGCAGAGCACAGAAGAAGAGCACTTAGTTTTCAAACAGCAACACATTTTAACACTTCAAAGCTTGATGGTTTATGTGTCATTGCTATGTAATGTTATGGCTTTAACTTTGAGAATAACTGCTGCTGATGCTAAGTGACTGCTCCACTGCCGCTGATGCACCCGAACCACTTCATCTCAGCACAAATACTGTTTCTTGGTTTCAAACAGCACAGTAGCATTTTTACCTGTGGTTTTAATAGTATTTTTACCTGCAGGCCACTGTCGGCCCCTGCTCAGGAGCCCCCGCGCCTTCCACAGAAGGTTTGGTTCCAATGTCTTGAGGCAGAGCATGCCCAGCACGGGTGTCCTGGCTGACAGCACCCATCGCTGCACGAGAGGGTGGGGGATGCTGTCGTTTTCCTGCAGGAAAACCAGCAGGAGAGGAACCTCGATGGTGTTTTGGGTTGGACGTGGCTGTGGGGCTGACACACAGGAGATGCTGCCCGGCCAGGGTTTCCACTGGTACAGGGCAGGAGGATTTTAGAAAACCCTGCACTGTGCAATGTCATTTTATATGCTTCCATTTAACTCCTATTGCTGTGCGTAAGCGTGGTCTAGGCGAGGTTTCACAAATCCCACCTTTTGGGGGGCTCATTAACTTTAGTAAAAAAGCCCTAACGGCTTTATTCACCGGTTAACGGCAGCTCGCTTGCAATCACTGGCGGTACCGAACCAGGTACCGCTGCGCCCGAGCAGATGGCCACGCGTCTGCAACGTGCACAAGTGCATCGACCTCGAATGGCTTCGCCCGATCCCAGCAAAATCCGGCACGCACACAGTGCTTAGATGGCACGTGGTGGCTGAACACACGGGCAGCGAGCGCGCTTCTCTCGCCAAAGCAGTAACAACATATCACATCAATGGAGTAAGTTCCGCAGGAAGTACGACAGCGGTT
Organism: Eurypyga helias; assembly: GCF_000690775.1. Taxonomy (NCBI): domain Eukaryota; kingdom Metazoa; phylum Chordata; class Aves; order Eurypygiformes; family Eurypygidae; genus Eurypyga; species Eurypyga helias. The sequence goes on from NW_010272252.1 coordinate 10,226, forward strand.
TAACGAGATGCAGTAGCAAGGTACGCTGGGTTATTTACTGCACAGAGAACAAGGTCGGAGAAAAGTGCCAGGGAGACCCTCCCCTTGAGTCACGAGGCTCAGAAAGGACCCCCCTTGCTTTCTAACCTCCTTCTCGGAGAGGAGCCTACACGCGGCCGGATCCAACCCTCCTCCCAGACTTGGTCAATAGCTTACGTCTAAGGGATTATATGTGCGCAACCAATCCTTTATATCCACTTAGCTAATACTTCAAGGTTTCACATGCTATTAGTCACTTACCGAGAAGCTGTTGCCGCAAGGAACCTCTTGACCTGGAGGAGTAACCTTGAGAGGCATCCCTGCTCGAGGGGAGACGCTGGCACGCAGCCCGCTGCCGCAGAGCTTGACAGGCTCTTGGGCTGTCACCACTCACAGGCGTAAGATGACTGACTCTGCCATATTTACATACCAACTGCAGATGTTAGTTTTTCCAAATTTGGCTGCAGTCAGACATCGACCAGCACAGCAGCTAGGTGGGTGCATTGCCATAGGTTAGCCCTTGGCTACTGTGTTGTTATCTGTCTCCCCGAATCTACTTTGAGCCAGACGCATCCGTCACAACCATCGCTGGTGGTTATCGCTTGAGCAGGGTTACGGGAGAAGGTCAGGTCGGGGCAGGCCGAAGTACACCATCACACGTGTCCATAGTGACTTGGCAGGAGGGAAACTCACCCCATACCTGGGATCCCTCGTTCTTACAGCACCCTGATAACTCACTCTACTATTACAGCCAACTGGTTTTCAAGGAACATCGTCAGTACAAACCTTTTGCTTTGAGAGAAACAGCCTGGTGCAACCTCCATCCACCCCAAACACAAATAGCCCCCAGTGATTCCGGAACTTCCTCACGCTCCTTTGACAGATGTCCACAGTCTTTCTCAGGTCAGTCCTTGAAATGGTGCTGCCCGGATTGAATCCTGCGGCTCCCAGTCAATCTGAGGCAAGTTTGCTGGGAGACAGGAGCAGGGTCCGGCCATAAATCAGAGCTGCGACATTCACTGGCTCCATCAGCGCCCTGCGGGCTTTACAGAAGAAATGCAATGCAGTCGGGCACATTCGTTGTCATTAAATACCCATTAATCAATGTATGTTAGACTGAGGCCTATTAAATGGGTCGTGCATATTTAATAGCTTATGGTGTCTTTGCACTTGGCTGATTGGGATAAGTCATTAAGGTTGACCTTGAGTGACCTTTCCTGCAGATCTCTTTAAACAAGGGATGTTTACCCTCACTTGGGATTCATAGAATCACAGAACAGTTTGGGCTGGAAGGGACCTCAAAGCCCCTCCAGTTCCACCCCCCCTGCCATGGGCAGGGACACCTTCCATATCCCAGGTTGCTCCAAGCCACATCCAGCCTGGCCTTGGACACTCCCAGGGATGGGGCATCCACAGCTTCTCTGGGCAACCTGTCCCAGTGCTCCCACCCTCTGTGGGAAGAATTCCTTCCTGATGGCCCATCTCCATCTCCCTCTTCCCATTTAAACCCGTCACCCCTTGCCCTGCCACTCCCCGCCCTTGGGAAAAATCCCCCCCAGCTTTCTTGTAGCCCTCCCAGGCACTGGAAAGGGTTCTAAGGTTTCCCTGGAGCCTTCCCTTCTCCAAGGCTGAGAGCCACGGCACCTCCCACCCCGGCTGGACCGTTAATGAGGGGATGTTTGTAGGGTGCTTTAGATATTTCAGGTGCTCAAAGCAGCCCATGCTCCCGCTCGCTTCAGCCCGGTGCTGCAGCCACATCACACCAGGATGTGTTACACGTTCTCCATCACTGCCCTGAAGAGGTAATGGATGGGGCTCTGGCTCCTGAAAATTCAGAATGTCAGAGAGTGAGTGTCAGGCTTGAGACAGAAAAAGCCCGCAGCATTGCAGTAATCAGAACCCGATGGAGGAGAGGGGCTGGGGGCCGCGGAGGCAGAGGGCATGGGGAGGGCTGAGCATCCCCAGGCTGACACTGGCAGCACCCACACCCCCTCCCCAGCACCGCGCTGGGTGCTGCCTGGCAGGAGACACGGCTGTTAGGAGCTGCTGCGTGTGAACAAGTGGCACGTACAAGGGTCAGATAAACCCCAAATGACACCCCACCTATCTCCTGCCCGCAGTTCTGCTTTCCTGACAGCAGCACCAGAGCCAGCCTGCAGCACCGCAGCATCCCGGGGGTGTCTGCATGAAGTGCCTCCGGAGCACACATCCCGCGCTCGCTCTGCCCTTCGCACCTCACCATCTGGTAACTGGAATTGTACTAATTAGATGCAGGGCCTGAAAATGAGGAAAGAGATGAAATTGCTTCAATTATTCAAGGTTTTTTTTTTCCCTGGGAGGAATAGATCATCATTGATAACCTGTGTTTCAAGAAGTCCAACACACAGATTCCTTTTGCTCCCCCCAAAGCTATAATCCCCTTTTTTCAACCTCCACCTCCCAGGACGAGGAGGAGGAAGGAGCCTTCACCGCTCTCAGCTGCTGGATGGAAGCATCCTGGAGCCTTCCTCCTCCTCCTGCTCCCGCACCACCAGCCCAGCTGTACTGCCGGGCAGCAGGGAGGCAGGAGACCCCCAGCTTGGGCTCTGCCACCCAGACCCCCCTGGATTGCTGCATCTCGGGGCTCCTTCCCCACACAGCTGCAGGGGTGCAGAGAGCTTTGGTGTTTAAAGAACAGCATGCAGTTTGTTTAAAACGCAAACTTCCGTGGATTTATACAAAGCAATATACATAAAACACATTTTGTGCTCTTACAAATGTGTTTTTTATAAACTACAGATGGCAGCCGAGTGTAATCAGAGCCTGGTGAACAAGCCCAGTCCAGGGAGGTAAAATGCAAGGTCATGACACACATCAGTGAAAAAGCCTGAATGTCACCATGATTATTTTAAAATAGGGGAAATAAACACAGCTCAGACACTAAAAATACCACTTTCCCCACCCCTTCCCTGCATTGCGAGCTGCTTTAAGATTGGCGAATATTAACCCTGGTAATATCTGGCATACAGAAGTGTATTCCAGGTTTTCCCTGAAGATGGGGCCAACAAATCAGCTGATATTTAAGCATTACAGAAGCTGCTTTGAAGTTTCCCACGTGGCTGATAAATAACACCAGCTTCTCACTTCACAGCTTTTAAATGTTTTGTTAGTTCAGGCAAGTGCTGTGGCTCCGAAGGACAAAAAGAGGCTGAATAAATGACCCCTCCTCAGCGCTTCCTGGCCACAATTAGTGGATTTGTGTAAACCAGACCCAACAGCCGAGACAAAAGGGTAAAATGCAATTTGGGGGAAGTTTTCAGCTTTGACAGCGGGACAGGCGGGTGCTGCCGGAGGCACCCAGCCTCAGTGGGTACTCCCCACCCCTCCCTGGCCCCCGCATCCTGCCCAAGGAGTGGGCATGGGAAGGTCTCTCCTCCTCATCACCACCAAGGGGGTGATGGCTGGGCAGGGGTCCCCACAGGGCTCTGCCCAGGACCACCACGCTCCAGCACAGAGGGGTCCGTCAGTGCCACCGAAGCTGCAGCAAGGCAGGGAAGGAGCAGCTCACAGGCCTTGTCCAGCCCAAAACGTGCTCTCCCCGAGAAAAAGATGTGTAAAAAGGCACAAATATTTCAAAGAAAAAGATGTTTCAAAAGTTTCTTATAACTATAGTTACAATATTCTTAATGCAACTTCAGCATTTTTAGACTTTTGCCACAGTTTATGAACATTGCATAGATTTCTTTTGTTTCTGAGCACAGTTTTCTAAACCCTGCTTAATCTGAGGCCAGAGACTTCGCAAAGCTCTTAGCCACGTGAGCTGGCACCTGCAGTAACACGGTCTTCCAGCGGGCTGGTCAGTAAGGAATACCTGAATTCCAGGCTCCCCTCCCGGGCAGGATGGATCCCATGGGCTGCCCTGGCCAGGAAGAACCAGCCTCCTGCTTGTCATGCCAGCCCTTGGCACTGAGTGATGGGTGAGGGTTCCCCAAAACCAGACCCATGCCGCTTCACCAGTGATGCCCAGTGCCCGCAGGGATGGAGAACATGCAAAGCCAACAGCAGCAACCTGATCCCAAGGGATGCCTGCTTTCGTATCCCAGCTTTGTGCATGTCCCCAGCACAGACTGTCCTCTCAAGCACCTTTTTCTGCTTTTTATATGGAAAAAAAGAATAAAGCAGCCTGTAAGACTCAGAAAGGATCACTGATGCACTACTGCCCAACTCTGTTCATCCCACTGGCATTTACAGCCCTGGCAATACCCAGCCTGGGGAATATTCTCCTGGACATGACCATATTACTGCATAAACACTCCGATCAAAGGTGTTACTGAGGCAAACCCCCAAACCCCAACTTCCTCAGGAATGCTAAAGTACTGTTAATTCCAAATGAGAGAACTCCAGTGGAGATGCCTGCTGGCAGCAGACAGGAGCCCAGACCACAGGAAATAACTTCCCAAACACGCTGGGAGCTGGCATGAGCACACTCATGTCCCAGGGACGTGCAAGGACATCACAGTGCGGTGCACGTGGGCTACGTGAGACGCGTTTCACCCCGTGGTACGGTCCGTGCCCCGTGCGCTGGCAGCAAAGCCCTTGCTGTTTCAAGGATGGATTCAAGCAGAGACACAGAATCTGCTCCTGCAGCACCAGACACTGTTTTCTCCTGGGGGGGAAGCAGGAGCCATGGGCCAGCTTCCCCACAGCCAGGCTCAGCTCCTCGCTGCTCTCCGTCCCAGGAGCAAGCAGCAGCATCCTTGTCTGGGTGGACACCCACTCAACCACTTCTGCATCTCTCCAACAACCACAGTCAGGCACTGCCTTCAAAAAGTCACATTAATAACAATTAACAGACCGCCCTGGGTTTGGTGCTGGCTGTTTGCAGTAGCTACCGTACTAAACCAGATGTGCCTTCCCGGTAAACAGGATGCTCGAGTGAGAGTACACTGCATTGCAGCAACGACAGGTTTAATCTTCATATTCCAACATAATACATAAGAAAAATAGGGCAATCTTTCCATATACATTCCATCCGAACAGGCTGCACACAGACCCAGAAAAAAAAAAACCAACAGAATCATTGAAGTTTCAGTGTCTTATGCAGAGCAGGATGCTAGAAGGACATTTGTGGTGTGTTGCGATCAGTTCAAAACCCGCAGCCAACCAGTGTGTGCATCCACCATTCCAGACTTTTAGGGTTTATATTTAAGACATAAAACATTCACGTAGAGGGTATTTGCTCAAGACTGACAGCTGAACCGTGTTTCTTTCAAGCCTATAAAGCTATTAACCCAACTATTTAAAGATAAGTCATATGTAAAAACTGCTCAACAATTTTAAGGATAATCAGAAGACACCATCCCTAACTTATTAAATGAGCCGAGCATAAACATGCAGTGCTGTTGTAAGGCTACGACCTCCAGAGCCTTCCCTTAGCTGATGAATATCCAGGGCTGTTTTCTACACTATTTCCTTCTAGCAGAGGAATTAAAGTAATTACTGAGTAAGACAGATGCCTTTTTTAAAAACAAAAGGAAAAACCCCCATACCACCCCCCCCGAGCCAGCATTCGCACAGTGTCAGAGCCATCCAAGTGCCTCCCTGGAGCCGTGCTGGAGAGAGACGACAGCACAGACCCGGCAGCCGTGTGCGGCGGGCAGGGTTCCACCAGCTGCCCTGTGCTTCCCGGCGTCGGATCCCCGCACCCCACTCAGCCCATTGCTCGACGGCAGCTGCGAGGCCTCGCTGGCACGTCCCGCAGGACAAGGGAGCGAGGAGGGGACAGGGGGCACGTCCCGTGTGCCGACAGCGCCCTTTCCCGTTTGCACTAGCCTGCCAGGTGAACACATCACCGTCAGAGGGAACAAGCAGCAGCCGACTCAAGAGACCGGCGGTGCCAGCCGGAGTCTTGGCTGAGCCCAGCAGCGTGTGGGCAGGGTTGGACACAGCAACCCTCCTCGTCCTGGCCAGGAGAGAAATCCCAGGGCAGTCCCAAGCCGTTTATGGGGTTCTGAGCTTGGACCGCAGCACCGAAAGGACACTTGGTTTGGAATCAGGCTGATTTCCCTGCCAGAGAAGACGAGAAACGCTGCAATCCAGACACTGGGGCAACACAACAAAGACTGCAATCACACCCAAAAACTCACGCAGCTCCAGGCATATTAGGGCGACATTTCCAACTCACAAGTTCTCATCCAACCACTTGATATACCCATTCAACAGCCGGTGCCCTACGGCTAACTCGGCTGGGCTGGAGACAAACATCATTGCCCCGTGAAAGGCATCCTTGGCGTGATCGTGGGCGACGGGAACGCCCGCTGCCCGGAGGCGCTCGGCGTACATGACTCCGTCGTCCCGGAGGACATCGTGCTCGCAGGTGAGGATGTAGGTGAGGGGCAGCCCGCGTAGCCGGGCATCGCTTGTCAGCAGCGGGGCTGCCCTCGCGTCCAGAAACCCCGGGTACTTCTGTGCCAGCTCGGGGCTTCCGTAGGCAGGATGGGCATAAACGTGACCCTTCTTCAGCTCCTCGGGCAGCAAAGTGCTCCAGTTCACAAACTGGAACAGGTGACTCGACTCAACCGGGACGTGCCTGTTGGAGGCCATCGCCTCCCTGAGGGATGGATCGGAAGTGAAATATTCACTCCAGAACTTGACCATGAGTGACCGGGGTAAAATGGGCTTGTTTTCATTTTTCTGGTAAGATGGCAAGTTCAGGTCAAGGGCTTGGAGAGCAGGGTAAAGCAAAGCTTGGGCTTTGAGCTTCGTTTTGACTTCAGTGTCCTCCAACAGCTGTAGGATAGAAATAATTACAAAAGGTCAGTTGAAAAGCATTGGTTCTCCTACACTGACTGAAGACCTTAAAAGGAAGGAATTAACACACACGTTTTACAACTTAAGCAAAATAAGCTTATCAATAATCCAGGATAGATCAATTGAAAGAAATTCTAAATTCATAGGCAGGTCACCTAAACGAGTATGTTGTATAATTTCATTTTGAGAATTTAAAATATTTGTTATTTAGTTCTTATGTTGAAGGACAACAATATTTGGGAAATATTCTTTTTGAAGCATTGAGGTTTTCCATAGTTACAAATGCTTTTTCTATAACTATAGAAAACATCTATTTTTCTAGCTTAAAACCTGCAGTTTTTCTGAAGCTCCTTTTAATAATTTCACAGTTTAGAGTTTATCCATTTGGGTTCTTTCCAAACCCTGAGGTGTTGGTACTCAAACAGCTACGACTGTGCATTTTAGACACAAAAAATATAAAAAGTGATAAACTAAGCACAGACTTTTCATACATATCATCCTTCTTCCCTCTTCACTAATAAATTTCCAATCATCCTTCTTCCCTCTTCACTAATAAATTTCCACCTTCTGCCTCATTTTCTGCCTTCAGCATCCCCAGCAAACTCACCACCATTCCAAGTGAGATTCATTATCATACAAATAACTTCAAGACAGCAACTACCTCGCACTAGTTAGTAAACCTGAGAAGTGCAAAAGGCACCAAAGCCATGTGCGTTTAAGTGACACTGGAACATCTGGTCCTTTCTTTTTTTTGGTGCTATTTACAGCTATCTGAGTCAAATTGCTAAAATTGCCTTTTCAAACAACATACCTGAACCAGTCAGTCTGTGCTTAACGACAGAGTGATGTGTGCCCTAACCCCAGGGCAGAGCGCCTGTCTTTAGGGTATAAAGGTCTGGGGGATGTCACGGCGTCAAAGCTACTTCGACGCCGTTGCACGTCTCGGGACAATTCACTTGCCAGGAGGCTCAGTCCTGCAGGTTACGTGCCATCCCGCATGCACAGACCACGAGACACGTGGGAGGTGTGCTTCCTTTGAGCAGAGGTTTTTGTTAGTCTGTTGTAAGCGCTCGTGAAAGGACAAAAAGTATTTTTTTGAGCTAACAAACCAGCTCTTTTGGGTTTTTTCGATGTTGTTGGTGGTGGGTTTTTGGTTGGTTGGGTTTTTACCTGCTGTGCCACAGCTGCAGCCAAGTTGCCACCAGCACTGTCTCCTGCAACACAGACCCGGTCCGGGTCCACCCCGTACTGGGAGAGGACGCTGCTCTGGAGGAAGAACTTTGTCACCGAATAGACATCTTCAAACTGAACGGGAAAATGGTATTTGGGAGCCAACCTGTAACTGTCAGAGCCAAGCAGAAGCGTGTCACTTCCTGCTGTTAATAAAGAGAAAGGCTTGCCAACATCTGCCCTGGCTGGTGAAGGTTTATTATTTTCTGGGCCCGCAGAAGTGGGAACTATCTGTCTATCCCTGAGGATCAAATATTTTATCACCCACCCAGCTCCACAAAGCAATATCCAAAATAGCCACCAACCACAATTCACCACCACACCTCGACAGCTTTTGTTCACAGACACTTAAAGCAGGAAAGCATCTCACCGCAAAAGGCATTGCAAAATCACATTACTTGAAAGAGATGAATTTATTCCTAACCCTCATCCCATCTAGAAGGGGAATCTTACTTGACTGATACCACGACAGCATTTAACTTGTTTGAAGTCCACCTTGTCAGATGATCGTAGGATTTCATGCCTGAAATGAAACGAGTCACTTAAAATACACTCCACTACCTTTGGGAACAGACACGTGCACAACAGCACATTCCCCTGTGCAGAGGCTTTCGGGTGACATCCCAAAACCTCCACCTGGGTTTAACTGGCGAAATACCAGTTCCCTGACACTGTGGCACGTCCCATAGAACAAGAGGCAGAGCTACCGGCATCCGTTGAGATTTCCATGCAGACCCCGGGGGTGAGGGAGAAGGGCTTACCTGCCTGTCCTACACACCACCCTCCACCGTGGAAGTAGACCACTGCCCTCCTCAGCCCATCCGTCGCCCTTCTGGGCAGGTACAGACGGACGGCCACGCCGCTGAACTCCGTGTCAGACACAGTGACGTTCTCATCGGACGTGGGCGCGATGTACTCTGCAGCCGTGATCAGCATCAGAGCTTCCATGTAGTGCATCAGGCCCAGCCGATCGGCCACCTCAGCCTACAGCCCAAGGCAAGGGAAAAAAAGGAGTTTAAATGCCGCCTTAATCAAGGATCAAATTTTTCTGTAAAGCCAGCAGATGCTCTGTGCACGTCTGTAAAGTTGCTGCAGCATCACTCAGTGGTGGGGGCTGGAAGGCAGCCCAGGGGACAGCACCGCTTCCCATTGCTAGGACAACGACTGGAAGCACAGGTACAGAGGATAACACGGACACAGAGGATGTGCGAGAAAGAATCAGCTGAAGCCTCCTGAATCCCAGAACAAGGGTCTGCTCAGCAAGTGGGACCTCCTCATCTCTCCCGGTACCGCAGAACCAAGCGCCAACTGCTCCTGTGATGAGCTCCAGAGCAAAAGCAGCCGATGCTGTCAGGATGCCAAGGACACCGGTGGCACAGATACGAGGATACAACGATTTGGCTTCAAGCTGCACAATAGTCGCTAACGATCAGTTCCATCTCAGTAGCCAGAGAGCATCGTTTAGACATGAGTACCCTTACGTTATTAAAAGGAAATAGCTTCTCCACTTTGAGATGTTAAAAAGGCAGATTTTAGCCTTTATGTTTTTTGCCACTTTACTACATTAAGCTCTGCTTGATTTCTTCAGTTTACATGTAACAACTCCATTCACTGCATGCCTTCACGCTTCTCTACATAACGGAGACGTTCTCCACCGAGTTGTGGGTTTATTGTCCATTCCGCATGGTCAGCGGAGGAGAATATGTCATCCTGCTCCATGTGCCACCAGACCTTGAGAAGCTCTCTCCTGCCCTGTCATCCTTGAGGAGGATCCAGCTTCATCTAAGCCATAAAATCCTTACCTCCGTTTGATACTTCACAATAAAAACCTGAAAATAACCGTGCCAGCAGCATCCCTATTCCCCCAGCCCACAGCCCTGGGTGCCATCACCCCGGCCACCCAGCGCTGGCTCAAGCCTGACCAAGGATGAGCCCAGTGACTCCCTGACCTGGGACCCGGAGCAGCATCCTCCAGGAAGGGAAATAAGGATGACACTGACTGAGATCTGTCTGATATGTGCATTAGCTGGGGGTCTTAAACACTAGTGCTGACTTTAAGAGGTTCTTTTTCCCAGAAATCTTGACTCTACCCCAGCCGTACGGCAGCGCTGGAGCCCCGGCCCACGCAGCCCTCCGAGGGGAGAGGGGCCATCGGTGCCCCTGGGCATCATTGGTGCCCGGCACCGCTACCCAAAGGGCAGGGCAAACTTTCCCAACAGGCCTCATGGGAATTCCCTGATAGAGGAAAAGAGGTTCAGAATCAAGGAATTGCCAACTTATTACTGTTAAAGCTGTTTCCTTTGAAATTCGTGTTTTAAACATATATGATGAAATGCTGTGGTTCTAAATTAGGTTACAGTTATTCTAAGTTGCCAAATAAAATGAAAACAAACCCAAACCCTAGAAAGCAAACCTGCAGGTGAAATGCAAGCTCCAAAGATTAATATTTGGCAGCTTTGGCTCTCTGGCATCGTGACAGCTCACACAGACTAAAGCATTTCAGAATCCCTTTCACTCACAGGCTATTTTAAACCATGAACATAACACTTTTCTTTAAAACTGCCTCAGTTTGACTGAGTCAGTGGCACACCAGAGCAAAGCCGAGCAAAAACATTTCTGTTTTTTCCATGTGGTCTGTGCTAGACATGCAGCTCCCCACGACTACTTCAACCCCAGCAGCCCCCCGCACCACGATTCCTCACGCTCTCTCAGGGGAATTGTAACAAGTCAGGATCTGAGCAGTGTTTCCTTATGCAGAAATACCCCACGGCAGGGGTGGGACTGGATGGGCTGTAAGGTCCCTTCCAACCCAAACCGCTCTGCGTGTCCATCATGGTGACCTGGGAAGGCAAACGCCTTTGTTCCAAACGTCCCGCCTTCCTCCTTCCCCAGCTTTTACTGTGAGCAGACCCAGCGTGGGATGTCCCTTTGCTGTCCCTCTGTGCCCACCCCCCCACCCACTCGCAGGCGGGGCAGGGCGAGGAGCAGAACAGCCCTTGACGCTGCGTCAGCACTGCTCAGCAACAGTCAACACCCCACGGTGTTACCAAACAGCCCCGCAGCAGCTACTGGGAAGAAAATTAACTCTGCCCAGCCAAAACCGGCACAGCCGCCCGCACAGGTACAGACGTTGTGCCACAGGGAGCTACTGACAGCCACCAACAGTTCCTGTGCCCGCTGCCAGCACCTTGGTTCCACCATAACCACCCCCAGCAACAGGGGATGTGACCCAACTTCCCACACAAGTCCCCGCCTTGTCACACAGCAATAACAGTGATTAAGTAATAGAACCAAGTTCTGTCTTACATATTACCTGAAGGTAAAAAGCAGATTGAACTCAAAGCAGGTTTGAGTTTAATAAGAAATAAAGTAGCTCAGCCTGGTGCAGAACCCATTGGAAGTTTAGCTTTCCAAGAGATGCTTTATTCTTGCCAGGAAGAATGCAAAACACACACACACACCCCCCCGTAACTGATCACCTTTTGAAAGGTAAAACATCTGGCATTCAGGCTTTGATGCTGTAAAATCACACAATCGAACCCTGCTGGGTTGGCTTTGTGGATCTTTTTCCACTTTAAAAATTGTATTTAAATCAACAATTTAATCATCTACATATAACCTACTTTCTCAGAAGTCAGTAGAAAAGAGAATACAGCCAAGACACGGCTGACAATACTTGACAGCCTTTGCCAGCATACTTAGTCGTCACCTCGCTGAAGGCTCGGACCAAGCGAGTTCTGCCAACCTCGGCCGTGGCATCGGTGAAGGCAAACAGGCAGCAACCGGCACGCTGCGGAGGGAAATGCAGCTCCTCGCCATACGCTCAGGGAAGACAAAGGCGTACACATGCCAGAACTGTGTGGCTTTAGCCACAGTCATCACACAGTTGACAAACGTGTCTCTCCTGCTGCATCTTCCCTGAGGATGAGCATCTTGCAGAAAATACGTAGGACGAGGTGGGTCCTGCTGCAATTCCACTGAGCTGGCAGAAGCACCCCACACTGGGAGGAACTCCCTCAGCTTCAGGAGGCTTTTCAATACTCTGAGCTAGTCTTTCCACAAGCCGGCATTTCACATCCTGGAAAACCTCTGCCTGTGGTTCCAAGGCCTGTAACGACGAGAGGAAATCATACCCTCATCTGCGAGGTCTCACTGTCCCCAGGCTGAGATCACTGCGTGGTATGGGGTAAGAGGAAAACCGGACACGTTGTGGGTTTTGTGCTTTGGAAAGCGTTTTCCACAGTCACTTTCTCCATGTTCCATAAGGGAAGCATGGCAGCACAGACAAAAAACCCCAAATGTGTTTGTGAGGAAGAAGGCCGGGCTGTGCCTTGGCAGGCTGAGCGCCTGGCACTGCCTTTGGCACCTTGTTTATGCCAACGGTGACAGCTCACCCGGAGACGCCCCTCCCGCGGCAGCTTTCCGTCGGCTGAGCATGGGCATCCTGCGAGCCGGGCAGCACGGGGCTCAGATCTGGACTTGGCTGCTTGTGAGGAGCCCAGCTGCGGACAGAGGAAGCTTTGGGAGAGTCTCAGCCAGGGAATCATTCAGCCGGGAAGGAAGATGTTGTGTTACATTTTGTATTTTAACGCATTTTATCTCGGACTGTGTGCACATTCCTGGAAATCCATGAAGAACTTGGTGCTTCAGCACCGCAGAAACTGGCCAGTTTCTTCCTGGAGGCTATTCCCCAGCGAGGCAGCACCTCAGTGTGGGACGTTGTAGCACAGACATGGCAACGGAGACGTTCCCCACCTCCCTTCTGCGGCGAGACGGGTATGAAGGGACTCCAGCACGCCTCGGGCTGGCACGCCAGCGACACCAAGCACGGCTGCAGTCCTCCCTCCAGCAAACCCAGGGCAAGAACAGACCCCAGTCCTCTGACCAGCCTCTGGAGCCCCTCAGCACCCACTGCCACTGGGCAAACAGCCCGGGACTGGCACACAATCATCCAGGTCAGGAAACATGAAACCAGGGAAAACCTTGCACAATTTGGCTCAGAAGCTGGAGAGGTCCCCAGGACCCATGAAAGACAAGACAAAAAGAAGATAGAGATGTGCCATGTCATGGCTTTCTTGGCATGTCCTTTTGGGAGCCTGGAGAGGACCCTCTTGCTCAGGAGGGTTTGAGAATAGCAGAATTCTTTCCCTTTTTTCAAACAGCAGGGAGTCAGAAGGACCAAAATAGGGTCCCCTCTGCAAACTCAGACCTACCACTAAGTGGTTATAAATTGTTGCCCTACTACGTTCAGAATGTGTTTAGGGCACTTCAGAGCCATCTCCAGTCTCCCTTGCACCAGCGCAGCTCCGGGGAGGCTATCTTCATCAGAGGCCCTTCGGATAACGGCTCTGCAGGGGTTACAAAACCGCTTTGCTCCACACCACCGCTGCTGTAACGGGTTTAGGCTTAACAGGCTGCCAGCGCAACAGCCACCAGCTGCCCGTTGGAGTGAAAACTCACAGTCCTCCAGCGCCGAGAGAAAACGCTCCTGTGTGCCGAGCTCCGAGCCGACACGAGGGGTTCCTGGGAAATGAGTTATCCCTGCACAGACCTTCCTTGCAGCCCAACCCCAAAAGGGGATGTAGGAAGGGAAGAAGCAAGGCAGCACATCAGAAGTGCCAACTACGGCTTCTTTCTTACCACTTTTTCATCTCCCAGCACTCAGACCTCAAGCCACAAGATCAAAACAAACCAGGGAGCAGCAGAGTCCTGGAGTAAACGCACACACAAAAAATCCACCCCCCCGCGTCCCCCTTCTGCTGGCTGTACAGACCTCACAAGAGGTGCCTGCTGCAAACACAGGCTGGCACGGGGCTGTCTCTGGAGAGTGACGCTGGTTCTAGATACCGTCCAGGAGCGGGATGTTTAGGAGGCATCCCAAGAAAACACACGCCCTTGTCTCCACCAGAAGAGTTACAGAAGAGGTGGCTCCCACAGACTCCAAAATTCACACCCACCGCGTTGTCACCGAAACACTGGAAAAGGCAAAATCCCAAGCTCCTGCATTGGGAGCAGACAGCCGGTGTTTGGGCCTGCAGCAGGCATCCTTGCAGCAGCATTCCTCAGGGAAGACTAGAAACTTTCCTCCTGGGTCCTCAGACCCTCCTTTCAAATAAATATATATTAGAGAAAAAAGCAGACCCAAAATGTTGGTAGCACCCCAGAAAGATGTCTGCAACACTCAGCCCCCTCCTCCCCCAAACCTTCACCTCTGACCTTGTTTTTTAGGTGTTGGCTGTGCTGCTGCAGCCACCACGTGTTATGTACGGGCTGGGCTCAAAACAGCCCCCGGGTTCACGTACATAAGGGGTGGGAGCTGCAGCGCTTGTTTGTGCACAGTGTGCAGCCCTGCAGATCGTTTCCATCGTTGGAAATGGCTGTAGGACATGACTGAAATGGAGAAGGCAGGGATGTAGTATATATAAAAATAGCATGGACGGGCATAAGGACCGCGTCGTCAGTACATAGTGCCGTATGGCTACAGGCAGGGTAGACTGCCACTGGCTCTCCAGACAGTGACATACGGTCCTGTGCACTTAGTAGAGACTGGTTTTTGGTACGCAAGATTACAGCGGTATTAAAGTTATATACATCTCCGTTTCTACACACTTATCACCCCTGTAATTAGCTCTGGGTAGTTTTTAGGCTCATGCTGTCAGTAGATGTCCATGAAACCACAAAAACCAACAGTATCTAACGAGTGCTGAAGTTCTCCCTTCCCACACCCAGTGCTTCAGAGGAAGCTCAGTACACAGGTTGAGGAAAAATTCAAGGAGCAGAGCTTCAGCTCCAAAGGATTGTAAAGCAAATTAAACCTGTTTGCTATTACCTATCCACATTCACATTACATATCACATTTCCAGTCACTCTAAGTGTCCTTTCTTCAAGATTGCACAATTAAATGTTTTCCAGGTTTCTTTACAGTCAGTCACAGTATTTTAATGTTTAATTTTAGATACTACTGTCCTTGAAATAGATAACACATGTATGTATGACACACACGTCGCCGTACTCTATCAGCCACAGAGGCACTGAGAACACCCCCTGCTCCGCAGTTCCCACCCCCAGGCCAGCCCCACACTCACCAGGTGCCCGACAGCCCTGAAGCTAGCAGTGATGAGCATCACCTTCCAGGGCTCCTCAAAGTCCTCGGGGATTGGGGTGTAGAGGTAGTAAGCGAGGAGGACAGAGGTGAGCAGGAGGCACAGCAGCTTGGCTCCCATGTCTGCAGGCACCGCTCCTCCCCAGTTCACAGGATTAAGGGCTCTCCCTGACGCTTAACAGCTACAAGCCAGCACATGCACAGGGCAAAGTTAATCCCGTGTTTTGCTTGGGTCCCGGCCAGGAGGTGACTTCTGGGCTGATCGCCCGGGGCAGAGGTGACTCTGCTGTGCAGCTCCCAGGAAAACACGTTTCTGAATGCCAACGGAACCACCCCTTCAAGCCCAGGTTGAACACTGAGGCTGCTACACCCCCATTGCCCCCATCCCTGCACCCAGCAGCAGGGCTTGAGAGGAGAGGGGCAGTTGAAAAACAAGGAACAAAGTGACAGGCAAATGCAAAAAGATGTACGGAGTATTTGGAGCTATTAGCTGCTGCTCCGTGCTGCAGCTGTCTAGATGCAGCCCAGGTCAGACACAGACAGGACCAGGATGCAGCAGCGTGTAACCCATGGCTGTTTCACAAGCCACCACCTCCTGCCTTCAACCACCCCCTCCTGCTTTGGCAAAAGCGAACCCTTCGCCGTGTGCTGACACTCCGAGGCGATTGTGCAATGGTAGGTCTGGCAGAAAATACAGTGAACTTTTACAGGGCTTCTGGTTAATATTTGAAAGATCAGGTTTAATTACCACTATCTTCAGGATTTAGAGATTTCTGTGCATCTCCTGCAGGTAACAACTTCTGCACAGGGTGGACTCAGAAATGGATAATAATCACAGAATAGTTTATGTTGGAAAAGCCCCTTAAGCCCACCCAGTCCAACCATTACCCCAGCACTGCCCAGCCGCCCACTGACCCATGTCCCTGAGCACCTCATCCATACGGCTCTGAAACCCCCACCGGGATGGGAACTGCCCCCTCCCTGGGCAGCACATTCCTGACAGCCCTTTCCAGGAAGGGATTTCCCTGAGAGCCCATCTAAACCTCCCCTGGCACAACCTGAGGCCGTTCCCTCTTGTCCCATCACTTGTCCCTTGGGAGAAGGGACCGACCCTCCCTCTGCACCCCCCTTTCAGGGAGCTGTGGGGAGCAATAAGGTCTCCCTGAGCCTCCTCTTCTCCAGGCTGAACCCCCCAGCTCCCTCAGCCGCTCCTTGTAATTCCACAGAGGAAACTCTACAGCTCAGGCACACACCAGAGGAGGGGCAACAGCACCAAGAGCACTTTGGAGATAAACTGAAGGGGTAAAACACTCAAGTCTGAGTTGAATCTTGCTGAAGTTTTGCACCATCCAAAGGGATGGAGCACCTTCAGAAGAGCAGAGAGCACAAAGCATCACAGAAGGCTGAAAGCTGAACTGTGTTTCCCCAGCCCAAATGCAGAGGAGGTGGCCTGAGTCAACCTTTCAAGCATTTTCTTTATTTTAGGTCTGGGCACATCCAAAATATTCCAATGTTTCACACATCCAGCTGTGCTGTCCCTCCTCAGCCTACAACAGGTCACCCCGTTTTCCCTCATCCTTCTGCAGCACAACAGCCAGGTCAGAGCCCGACACTCCTGACCCCACTCCAACTGAAACGGGAAGGCACACCTCTGGTCCCATCGCCCAGCCTGCGGCCAGTGCTGGGGAGAGCTCCAGGCAGCAGCAAGTGAACCTGGAGAAAGAATAATTAATTGAAGTCACCATTCACCCAAGGCAACCCCAAAGCATCAACTCCAGCACAGGAGTAGTGTACCAAGAGTCATGCAGCCTGCCTCCTTCCCATCTTCTGCATTTTCATGTATTCCCATCTTCTGCATTTTCATGTATTCCAAACTACTGGTGTTTCAGCAAATAAGGAAAGAAAATAAATGTCAACTTATGTGGACTAAAGCCAGGGATAAAACTACGATGGGAAGAGCAGCAGTCAGAGCGTAGCCCTGCCCAGAACCAGCATCCCACACTGCCGCTGCATCCCCCGCAGCCGCCTGCTCCGTGCCACGGATCACCGTAGTTGGGATTGCCTGTCACTGCGTGCTGCCGGGGAAGGACTTGCATGAACTAGCTCAGACACTGACCTGCTACCTCAATAAATCAGCCTGGCTAAAAATAAGTCTTGCAACATCAGGTTGAATTTTCAAGCTGTGGGTTGGAAGGAAGAAATACACGGGCTTACAATTTGTCTCTGTTCAGCACAGCAACACCTCTGCCACTCCCACTGCGTTTCCACAGACCACTCACAGCATTACTGTGACAGAATCATCCAGGTCAACCAAGTTCTGCTCAAACGGACCCCCAAGAAACTGCTTGCTTAGGAAACACCCCAGGAAATAAACCTCTTCAGAGCACAGAGCATTTGCAAGGCTGTCCAGCAAAAAAAGTACTGTCTAGCCTAAATGGGAAACAATTGAGTATAACCAGGATGTGTCTCAGCCCTTAATCATCACAGAATCATGGAATGGTTTTCGTGGGAAGGGAACTTAAAGCCCCCCCAGCCCCCCCCCCTGCCATGGGCAGGGACACCTTCCACCAGACCAGGGTGCTCCAAGCCTCATCCAGCCTGGCCTTGGACACTCCCAGGGATGGGGCACCCACAGCTTCTCTGGGTAAAATATAGCCCAAAACATAAGACTTAAACAATTGATCAAAGACTGTAGTACAACCCCCTCATCCACATTTAAGGCAGCTGTTGTCAATAGGATTTATTTCTAGAGAAAAACAAAAGAAGTGTGATTTGGGTGAAGTTGTGAGTACCTGAATTGCTGCAAACCCATCCGTTGTCCTTGTTGGTTGGCACAGGCTCAGTAGCTGTACTGGGGTCTGCAGGCTCGGCGTTAGGGTACAGCCCTGAAGCAGCACAGAAGGGCCTTACGTCCCGTCCCACCCTGGAAAGCGGTGCTCTCAGGGTCTCATTGGGGTTTTCAGTGAAATGCAAAAGCACTAGAAGCTTCTTACGTTACCTATCAATTATTACATGTACTCCCTGTCTCTGATTTTAATTTCTCTGCTGCTTCTGCAACAACAAACATCCTTGAGGGTTTAAAACATGGGCTGCATTCTTCTACCAGCTGTAGGACCACTGCTGCCCCTCACCCCCTCCTACCAGCAGGGACACTTCCCACCTCGCTCACCCCATCACTGCCCTGAATTTTCCCCTCAGCTGGACTGGGGATGGTAATTTGCATATCATTTGCATTAGCGACACACAGCACACTCAGACTGTCTGTATGGCTGTCATCCCAGAGCCCGACTGGGAGAGGCTTAGCAGGGATGGATGAGGACTGTGTCACACAGGACAGTCAGCTGTGCCTGCCTTGGGGGCACTAACAGGCATTGGTGGCCCTGAGCAGCCCCAGCCGGGACCCCCCACCCCTGCCCACCATCAAGGAGCCCCTGGGCACACAGCCCTGAGCACAGTCCTTGCCTGGGCGGTGTCACGGGGGTCTCGCAGCACCCTGCACGCTGGGCACATGGCCGGTGCAGCGCTGACTGGGCCAGGGGCTGCTCCTGGTGGTCCCAGCACCCCGGGGGGGCCCCACAGTTAAGACAGACACAATCTGATCCTACGATGACTGCAGTGTTTTCGTACATCCATGCTGAGAAGGGTCACGTCTCCACCGGAGCGCGGAGTCACAGCTTACCAAAATAGCCAGGGGTGGAAGAGGCACCCGGGCTCCCTGCCCGAGAGGGCTTGTCACGCTCCCGTTACCCACCTGGGTGGCAGGGGGTCATGGCAGCGGGGGGGGCACACCACTGCCCCACACACGCCGGGAGGGGGGTCAGGGACACAGCTGCCAGCACCCCATCCACCCAGGCGGGGTTCCAGAAGGAAAGGGATGGGGACACAGGCATTGAGAGGGGGTGCAGGAAAAAATGGCCCCAGGGACAGGTGGCAGGGCAGGCAGCCAGCTTGGGGGCCACAGACCTGCCCCCAGCCTCAGCAGGAGGGGCCAGATGTCCCAGGCACCTCTGCCAGCTGCTGCCCGGGACCGGGACAGAGGGAAACACAGGGATACTCCAGTATGATCTACACCCAAGTGATTTTTTCCATGCTAACACAGGGGTTTAGGAGCAAAGTGCAGAGCCACCGGGAGGCAGCACAGCACTGCACTTCTACCCAAACACTCCGCATTCCCAACCCGGGGAGACACACCGGTTCTGGAAGTCCCTCTCGCAGCAGGGCGAGGATCCGCGGGGCTGTCACCCCAAGGCTCCCAGGAGGGGAAAGGACAAAAAGCAACAGGAGTTAGGAAACGCTGTCCATGTTTGCCTTCCACGAAACAAGTCACCACCTTGCAGTAAGCAACATTTTCCTCTCCCGTCCTTGAATGCCTCTGCTCCACATCCAGCAAGTGATCGGTGTCGTTAGAACGGTGCGGGGCAGCGCACACCCGATCAAAGGCAGCAACACCCCCACCACCGCCATCCCTGTGCCCAGCCATCCAGCCAGGGTTCCACCCAGCCAGACCTGCCCCCACCCCAGGGGACAAGCAGAGTGCTTCTCCAGGAGAAACCGCAGGACACGCCGTCACAGGCTGTTCTGAAGCCCAGGCAGAGAACACGGACAGCCTTTCCCTCCTCCACAGAGCAGGTCACCCGGTCACAGGAGTCCGGGTCAGCCGACAAGACCCGCCTTTCACAAACCCAGGGTGACCGGGCTGGATCACCTGGCCGGGCTGTGTGTGCCGTCTGATGGCACTCGGGACAACCTGCTCCATCGGCTTCCCAGCACTGAGGTCAGGCTGACAGGCCCGTGGTTGTCCAGACCCTCCTCCGGCCCTTCCTGTGGACAGGCATAGAATCATAGAATCACTGGGTTGGAAAAGACCTCAGAGATCATCCAGTCCACACGCATCTGTCC
>NW_010272252.1:30707-33975 GCF_000690775.1 Eurypyga helias
GTGCGCTGGCAGCCCAGGACACGGTTGGCTACGCAGCGTCAGGAGCCCAAGGGAGGGGATTCTCCCCCGTACCCTGAACTCAGGCAGGCTTTGACAGAGCTGAGCAGTCACCCCAATTTGAGAGAGAAACTAGTTTACTTCATTTTTTTTACATCCTTTTTCTACCCAAAACACAACTGGTTCATACTTCCACCCATTCTCTACAAAAGAGGTTTAAAAATTCCAGCTTCATGTTAAATACACATGGTGGGATTCACTGGGAATTAAGCAGCTTTTGGCTTACCACCCTCAGGCAGTACTGTATTTCCTATCACTTAACTAAGCTGCAGTCCGTAATTGCTACTTTTGTCATCGTTATTGTCCTCCACACTTTAGTGATCTTTGTAGAACTGGATATTGGCCCATTTTTATAAACTAGACAGCATTCACAAGACATTTTATACAAGCAAATTTGGATATTGCTTTTCCATCTGTTGTTTATTACAGAACTCTAAGTTGTATAAATGGAAACAAAAGTCTTGAGACTATATTCCTACTCTGAGCTGAGAAAAGCAATTCACTGAAGCTTAAATAAGCTGAAGTTTAACACATGCAGTATTTCTGAATACGTGACAGAAGAACTCCAGAAGGATGCGAGGTTCCCAGAAGCATTTAAGTATCCAATAACACATTTCCCAACTCCATCTAGAAAATACAACCATCAGAGTAAGATAACTGAAGGTTTCAAATAAGTCAATATTTTGTTTGGATGTTTAAAAAAATTAAACATCCTGTTCAAATGTGACTTTTCACTGTTGGTAAGAAAGGTAGCAATATTTTTGTCTCTTTACTATTCTGAATATACTGGATTTCCCACTTTGTTTTCTTTTTCACCACTGACTGGAAAACACAGTTCAGTTCTATTAAGAGCAGCAGTCGTCATGAACACTGGATGGAGGAATATTAAATCATTAAGTTATTTACCAAATTCCATCTTTACCTTCTTAATTACACAAATTCTGATTTTTTTTCCCCATGAGCTAATAAATCCACACAATGTTTATGTCTATATAATAATGTTGAGATTATTAAGGTGAAGTTACTAGTCCATAACTGATACGGAGACAGGGAAAGGTGAGAAATTGCCACCCAGCACACCTGCTTTTCACGTGCCTAAGAGAAGGAAACAGACCCGGCTGTGCCAACACTCCCCGCAGGCTGCCCGCAGACTTCTGTGCTGGCGGGTGAGCGCAGAGCTGGGCCTGCGGCATGTCTGCCCTGCGGTTGGAATGACACAGCCTTCCCAGGAGCCGCTCCGCAAGCGCAGCGAAGAGTCCTGGGAAGCACTGACCACTGTCACCCCACCGCACAGAGCTAAGAGACCCAAAGAGAAATATTCTTCATCACCGTCACGTCTGGAGGCGGATGCAGACAGCGAACTCCCACCCCCAACTCGCGTTACCCCCAAGACCTACACAAACTAAACCACCTTCACCAGTTTCTGTTCTGCCTGAAGTTTCCAAGTTCAGTGCAACTCAGGAAACCCAAACTCCATCCACAGACCCACTTTGCTGACAACTCTGCCACCTTTCCAGCGGTCACCGAGTGCTAGTTGCCGGTTTCTCCTCCTCGCAGCAATGAGCACAATTCCTGCGTTCAGGCTCGAGCAGTGGACTGATGAAGTCAGGCTGGTCACCCAGGGGAACAGCGCTGTGGGACAGCCAGCTGGAACCCTGCATCCCCTTAGAGCGGCGCTGATACAACCGAAGCGTGAAGCGGTCACGCGGAAGAGGGGAATGACTGCCTGCCTGACCGCGGACAAGGGAGAAACCATTCCAGCAATCGAGTGCTCAGATTTGTTCGCTCAAGCGTACATTTGAGTTCATGAATGTACATGTATGCACACAGAAACGTATTTACGGCCAGATTCTGAACTCGGCAATGCTTTGGGATTGCCAAGCCCATGGGCAGGCTGAGGATGATGAATGGAAGAGCCAGTATTGAATTGGGCTTGTTCAGCCTGGAGAAGAGGAGGCTCCGAGGAGACCTCATTGCAGCTTTCTAGTACCTGAAGGGGCTACAAGGGTGCGGGGAGAGGACTTTTTACAAGAGCCTGTAGTGATAGGACCAGGGGTAATGGGTATAAATTGAAATCAGGGAGGGTTAGATTAGATATCAGGAAGAAATTCCTCACAGAGAGGGTGGTGAGGCACTGGGACAGGTTACCCAGGGAAGCTGTGGATGCCCCATCCCTGGAAGTGTCCAAGGCCAGGCTGGATGAGGCTTGGAGCAACCTGGTCCAGTGGAAGGTGTCCCTGCCCATGGCAGGGGGGTTGGAACTAGATGATCTTTAAGGTCCCTTCCAACCCAAACCATTCTGGGATTCTATTCAACCCAGAGGTCTATACGTTTTCCCCATCAAGACGCAATGGCATCTGGGGGGATTAAGCTGCTGTTAAAGACACAGCAGCTCTGAAATGTAATTACCCTGGCAGAGAAGGAAAAAAGGCATTATGAAAGCCAGAATTTAGTTACTTTTGCTGTTCATCTTTCAAAATGACCGCTGAGATGTTTTTAGAGAGCTTGCACAGGAGCATATGGCATGCCCATTCGCTCAGGGATGCGTGGGGCGGATTCCTTCCTGCTGCTCCAGGTACCCAACAAGGCTATTGCCCGGGGCAGCTCTGTTACCCTGTGCTGTGCACAAGGTCGCACCAAATGATTGCAGGTTCTTCCCTAACATTATAGCCTACGCATTCCAAGAGGGAAGCTCACAGCAACCCCAACTCACACGGCTCCAAGGGGTCAGCGAGTCTGAGCCCAGTCGCTAACGGGATGGCAGAATGCCACAGCCCATCCTGCCGAGGCATCCCTCCAGCTCTGCTGGGAACACCCCAGCGCCTCTCCAGACCAGCTCTGGAAGGCAGCCAGTGCTGTACAGCTCCAGGACACGGTGCTCTCACTGCCCCCACTCCCTTTCTCCAGAATTAGGAAAAACCTTAGGAAAACAAGGATGGGGATTTCGGTGTGCTGGAGGGACTCTTCAGCGCTGTTATTGAGCAGCTAAAGGCACAATGAGCAGGAAAGCAACCGTTTACATCAGAGCTAACATTTATTAGCACAAACACACTGCCGTATCAGGGATTTTGCTGTTGAGGAAATAACACGGTACGGAACTGTTCATAGCTCTGCTTTGAAAGGAGGAGCACTGCAGTTTAAGAAGCCGAGGACAGAGTAAGGCCTTCCTGGGGCAGTCCTGACTCCAGACCCACAGCAGTGACCAGGACTG
>NW_010272252.1:33994-38812 GCF_000690775.1 Eurypyga helias
AGCAGAGGCACAGGGGGCAATATGCAAATACCCTTAAAGGCACCTCTGGCTTGCACTTAAAGGTCACCTCGACATCCTTGTTTACATCCACTTTGAATTGGCTGACTCCAGTTGGAAATTTAAAGCTATACAGCTCCAAAAACAAGTGACATCAGAGCATGAGCTGCCTGGTCAAAGTAAGGGGAATATTAGGGAGCGCAGGTAACAACACTTGTTTGTCTACTATTCCACAGTTATTTTGTATTGCACATGGACTAAGAGTAGCCATGGGGTCTGTTGTTCAAATTACAAACTTGACTCAAAGACAATAAATTAAAATGAAACACAGAAGAAAATATATCGAAAGCACCAGTCCTTGAGCCTCAGGTCTAGACATCAGTTTTCCACATTAATGCTCATTTCATTCCCCATTCTATTCTCACAGGCGTGCTTGTACACAGCATATTTGGTGATGCCACAAAGCTGACCCCAGGATTAGCCAGCTCTGTCATGTGCCCTGACTGCACCTACTTCAGGTGTAACAGCCTGGGGACTTTTCAAACTGAAGATAACGATGAAGGAATAGTTAAGACATCTTTTGAAGATACTGCTTTGCTAGACAGTCTCAGTCTACAATTAATTGCATTACTTGTGCTGAACGAGTACAGTGCCTTAGGGAAAGTGTTGACTTTTTGCTGACTTAATAAGGCTAATTGTTTACACTGTGCTGGGAAGCTTACCCAGTAAGTTTGCTTTAGAGTTTAGCTCCCCACTGCCTGTGCATGCGGCCTGTACTGAGTACTGAGCTGTTCCTTTAGCCAGAGCAGTTCATTTTCTGAGCTGCCCATCAGTAACTGCACAACAGACTCTGCAAAGCTGTTACATTAATGAGCTTAGTATTAGTTCAATAATTTAGTCACCATATTGCTAAAAAATATACCCAAAGATATTCTCAAAGGAGAATATACCAAACCCCTGATCACCACAGAAAAAACCTTACCCAAGAATTCTTTAGCAAGGTGTATTTCATGGGTTTTTTTCCCATCCCTCGAAGATATTTCTTATTTATATTTAATCTTTCTTCCCCAAAGACAGTTCTTATTCCTATTTCTTCCCCAAAGCACCTGCAGGAGAAGTGCCATGTGAACACCTTTCGGGAGTGATCTGCAAAAGGGTGCTCCACCTTATGTAAACACATCCTGCCTTAGAGAACAGAGACCATGCTTCTGCGCAGACCCCATCTCTAGCAAGGTTTCCTTTCATTTTTGAAGGAGCAAATCTTGACTTTGTTAATTTGTTCCTCTTGTGAATAGGGGAGGGAAAGTAAAACCACCAGAAGTAATTCTCAACAGCTGCTGAAAACAAACACAAGACTCAAGACATTTCTTTAGGCAAGAGAAGGTTTAGCCAAAGTGCCACAAATGCAAACATAAAAGCCAAGTAAGAAAGGCTAAAGGAAACTCAGAATGCTGAGCCGCCAATTATTCACCACCTGAACTCAGGGCAGTACGTATTCAAATTCTTGCCTTGCCCAGTGGAAAAGTGTAGGCTGAACCGAGGGGAATTGCACAACTCTGAAGGGTTGTAAAATAATCTTATTGATCTTTGGAACATCTTAAAGCTCTGAAGAAACATGGGTCACATTCAATTTGTACAACAGAAGGTCCATCCTATGACAGCATTTGGAACAACATTACCATAATTAAATCATGAAAAAGCCTGGCTCATCTCCCTGCCGGTAAGAACTGGTTTTAGCCACAGCTTTGTGCTGTGGAGACTGAACTGCGGGTTGCTGCTAACACTCAGTCAGCATTAAACTCAAAAGCATGAGAAGTGGAGCACTAAGTGCACGTCCCACAGGTATCACATGTACAGTGCATCCACAGCACTGGCAGATCTAAGCATTCTTCATGTCTCCAGCAAGACGATTGTTGTGAAATGCTACTTTCCACATAAATGCATTTTTAAAGCCAACCTCACACTAACATTCCGGTTTTTGTTCTCTCAATTTATTACAAAATCATTCATTCATCCAAAATGAAACACAAAACTTAAACTAGAACCCAAAATACTCTTTTTGGTGCATGTTTTCTTCTCCCCTTCCATCTGTTTTTCCACATCTGCTCTCAGCCAGACACAGACGTACCGTATCCGTGTTCTGCCAGCATCTGGGCCAGGCTGGAGCCGAGGAATGCTGGACATGTCAGGGAAGTCCAGGCCACATTGGTTTGCAGAAGCCGCAACCACCACGGAACGTGGCAGATTGCTCGGAGCAGAGCACACTCGCTCACCCCGAGGAGGCGTGCAGCAGCCGCTGATGCACCGGGGAAGCCGAGGGCTTCTAACACCCCCTTCCCTCTCAAGCACAGGGGAGCTGAATGCCAACAGCCATACTCCAGATGAGCACCCTGCGAGGCATTTAGGATGGCGGGCTACCTCGGGCTGTTCGGAACTGACCTGGCAGAAATCCCTCCTGGAACTGTCTCACCAGTGCAAGGTCAGAGCAAAGATTCAAAGTCCATTTGCCCCATCCTTCATTCCACCACAACTGCATGAAAACTAGGAGAAAATAATAGTGCAAAGTATTTGTTTGAAGTTAAAAGCCAACTACTCAAAACCAAAGCAGAAGATATGTTGCTTCAGCAAATATTACTATGGAAAAGTGTTTTCTGTAAATGTAATCATGGAAAAATGGTATTGACAGCTACCTTAGTGCTTCATTTTTGTCTTACGCCAGCTTGGTTCTGAAGGAGAGATATAAAGTAATAGCTATGATGAACAAAATGAGCAAAATTAAAAAAACATCCAGCTTTGGATAGTCTGCCTTTTCAACAGCCTAGTCATAACCATGGAGTGCTTTAGGGATCTGTGAGCTCAAGTTTGCCCCAAAATGCAGTCTGGGCAATTCCAGGGCCTCTCCAAAGAACAGGAAGATTGTCAGTTTTCATGTAGCTGTTGTTTTGTCGTTGTTATTTTAATGGCAACTTCTGACCTACAATGATTTCCCACAGACTAAACATGAGGCTTTCCTAGAGCTGGCCCTTCACATTCCATTTCTCAGAGGTGCAGGTATTGAAACTGAATGTTGTGACAAGAACTTTCACTACAAAACCAAACAAAGATTAAATCTCCCATGAGGTTTGAAAAATAATGAGGAAATATTAAGCATTTACAGAAGAAATACCTAAATAATGGTATTTTTGTTCTCGCTGTGTTCCTATTTAACTGCTAACTGAACATAGGAAATTTGAAGAGTCACATTATGCTGCGATTTGATGTTCCTGTTGTAGACAGCCTGCCTTATCCAAAGGATAATCAGGGTTCTCTGTGATACTTTCACATTTTATCCACCAGCCAGAAAAAAGGCCAAGTAACACATCTTTCTCATGGAAAACGTTACTCTCAAATCAGTGCTTAGAATGAATACACACAGGTTTTAACTTCAGAATAATCCTTATAAACGTCACAATATCAAACCCTTAATAAGCATTAAGGGCCTGCATTTGCAAAGCCAGTTGTGAGTGTTTAACCTCAGGTTGGTTAGAGACATTTATAAAGTTTTATAACACCTACAGTGCCCAGCTGGTGCCCGTGCCGCTGCAGAACTCCTGCTCCGTCTCCAGCGAAAGGCTCAAGACGAAGTGACTGACGGATTTTTAATCGCAATAATGCGATCGAGTCCATGAGGCTCAGGTTTCTGTGAGGGCAGAGCCTGTCCCTTCTCACTGGATGTTAGCAAGTGAAAGCTACTTACAACTCAAATCTGCCAAAAACTTGAAAAATCATTTCCAACTCTAGTAATAGCACAAGCTAAGCAAATAACTCCCAAACCACTGCCCTGCGTGCTAAGCAGGTCCCAGGACGGTGCCTACGGAGGAGGGAGGGTAGGGATGCAAAGTGACTGGCCGCTTTGCCCAGACCAAGTGGAAAAGGCAAACCTGGATGGCAGTGCTGACTGCCGGTTTTTGGTCCTGCAGCTCAGACTGCTCCGCGGGCCAGTCCCTGACAAAGGCATGTTGGAAAGTTCTCGTGTAACACCATCCCACAAGCTGCAAGAGAAGCCACAGCCACCGCCAACAGTGAGCACAGCCGAGTGAAGTGCTCGGGAATATTCTGAGTGTGTGTGGTATCAGAGATTAAAGACCCACCTGGAGACTACATAAAATAACCCGCATTTTTAACTAATCCCAGTGATTGGCAACCAGCTTTCCTGGTCTTGGCTCATCACAGGCTACAAGCTGCTTCTAATATTGTCATCCAAGACGTAACGGGTGACGATCAAACACCACATCCCTCACGCTCCCGTGGTGCCGCGGGGTACAGGAGCTGTACGTGTCCAGCCCAGAGAGGCTGCAGGGGAGGCCATGCAGCAAGGGGGGCAGTTGCCAGATCCTGGGAAAAAAGGGTTCCTTGGAACCTGTGTGAAGTATGTTAGTAGGGGGCTTCATCCAGCTTCCCCAGGAGTCAACAGACAGGGTGAGCCACACACCTGCACCACAGTTCACACATAGCAAGAGGGTTCTTCACCCTCAGGAAGCAAGACAAAGCCACCAGTGAGATTTAGTCTAAATATAGAAATATTACAAATATGTCATCATTTGAAATAAAAATAATCTGTCTGCAGTTTTGTTAATTTTAATAAAATGCAATTTTACAAGAAAAGGGTATTTTTAGAACAGTAAAACGCATTGCAGAAGGTATAGCTTCTATAAAACAAAAGTCAGCTTCAGAAGGAACCACACTTCAAGCCACCAAGAGGCAAATAGGAAATTCTCAAAGTATTAAGTGGAAACTGAGTTCCTGAGAAACCTCACCTGTAATCCTGCCCTGAGCAGGAAC